>NC_142037.1:52178343-52481374 GCF_982192425.1 Myodes glareolus | reverse complement strand
TATATGCAGAGGAAACAAGTCCCAGTGTCATTGTCAATGGCTTTTCAGAAAGACCCCAAGCCAGCCACATTCAGAGAATCTGGTTGGATCACTTGCTCGTTCAGTCCTAGTCCAACTGGCCTTGGTGAACTCTCATTAGATCAGTCCCCTTGTATCAGTGGGTGAACGCAATCCTCACGGTCCTGCCTTTCTTGTTCATGTTCTCCCTCCTTCTGCTCCTCATTTAGACCTTGGGGGCTCAGTCCAGTGCTCCAATGTGGTTCTCTGTCTCAATCTCCATCCATCAACGGGTGAAGGTTCCCTCTGGTGTGGCCTTATTTGCTCACATTCTTTTTCCTTCTGCTACTCATTTGGACCAAGGGAGTTAAGTCCAGTGTTCCAGTGTGGGTGTCTGTCTCTATCTCCATCCATCGCCAGATGAAGGTTCTATGGTGATATGCAAAATATTCATCAGTATGGTTATGGGCCAAGGCCGGTTCAGGCACCCTCTCCTCTTTCCAGAGAACAATCTGGGGATCTCTCCTTGGACCTGGTATCCCCTTTATAATCAAGTCTCTTGTAAACCCTAAAATGACTCCCTTAGTTGAGACATATACTTCCCTGATCCCATATCCATCCTTCCTCCCTCCTCCCATCCCAATCCTCCGAGCTTTCCCCATTCCTCCCCTACTCCCTTCTCTCTAACCCTCTCCCATTCCAACAATTCCCCCACCCCCCTCCCATGCACCCGAGGTTGCCTGGCACTCTTGTCTACTTCCAATCTCCAGGAGGATACTACATGATTTTCTTCAGGTTCATCTTCTTATTTAGCTTCTCTAGGATCGCGAATAATAGGCTCAAAGACCTTTAATTATGGCTAGAATAGAATAGAATTCATATGAGTGAATACATACCATATTCCTCTTTTTGGGTCTGGGTTACCTCACTCAGTAAAGCGTTTTCTATGTCCATAATCTTTAGAGGAGAGGCCTAAAGGGTTGAAAGTATCTTGTCCCAGCATTTGAATAATAATAGAAGTAATTTAAAAACACACAGTGAATAACAATAACAGCTTTGGGGTCTTAGAAAAGAAATGACAATCATGAAATTAAATAGTATACAGTGTCAAAACTCAATCTGCTATTTGGTTTCTCAATTAGAAGCAAGTCAAGAATGATTCTTCGATGCCTTGCTATCCTCATCAAGATAACAATGCCTGTTTTAGTTGCATGATTTCATCAGAACCCCACTCCATATCTCACTTCCCCTCACTGGTCTTCTTTTCCCCAGATAGATCTGCTTTCACATCACATGAATTCAGTTACTCTTTTTCACCTCCTCCTCATTCCCATAAGATTTCTACCTCTCTTCTCAAAGTGCCTTCTCTAATTTCATCACACACACACACACACACAAACAGAGAAAGAGAGAGAGAGAGAGAGAGAGAGAGAGAGAGAGAGAGAGAATTTAAATATCACACTATGCATACAGGAAAACATACTGTATCTGTCTTCCCAAATCTTCTTAGTTTGGATAATATGATAATTTACAGCTCCATCCATTGTTGTGCAAACTCCATGGTTTTAATTTACTTTATACCTAAAAAAAACAGTCATCTACACGCTCTACATTTTTATCATATGCTTATCTGTTGATGCACAGCTAGGTTGACTCCATTTCTTAGTTACTGTAAACTGTACAGAAGCACACACGTTCAAGGAATTTCTGTGGTATGCCGATTTGGAGTTCCTCAAGAATATAGCCATATATATATATATTGATATATATATATATATTGATATATATATATATATTGATTATTGAATATAGTGATGTAACTGGGTCACATCATGGAATATTTTCAGTTTCATAGGGACACAATATGCTGATGTTCACGGTAGCTGCTCTTCTATCCATTCCCAACAGTACTACATAAAGCTCTTCCTTCTCTGCAGCCTTGTTAGCATTTTGTCATAAATTTTCTTGAATATTATTAGTCTGAATGGGGTGAGATGGAATCTCAAAACAATTTTAATTTTAATTTCCCTGATAGCTAAAAATGCTGAATTTTTTTCAAATAGTTATTAACTGTTAGTATTTCTTCTTTTGAGATGTTATTGAGTTCTTTAGCCCATTTATTGGTTGGATAATTTGATTTTTCTTGTCTAATTTTTTTACAGTGTCTTAAGTGATATAAATGTCAATTTCTTGTCTGATAGACCTCCTCTCTGTAGGCACTGTTCACTCTGATGTTTATTTCTGTTACTGTGCAGAAGCATTTTAATATCATGTAATCCTGTTGATTTTTTGTTGTCATTGTTGCTGTTATTTCATGTATTATTGGAGATCTTTACAAAGAGTTTTTGCCTATGCCTATGTCTTGATATGTTTAAAATTCTCACATCTTGCATTAAGGTATTTGATCTGCTTTATTTTTCTGCAAGGAAAGAGGTGGAAAGAAAATTCTGTTTTCCCACAACCTTATTCACTGAAGAGGCCATCTTCCAGCCAATGTTTATTTTGGACAGTTTTGTTGAAGAAGACATGCCTGTGTGGGTTTATTTCTTGGCCCTGAATTCTGCTTCATTGATCCATTCGTATCCTTTCTACGTTTCACAAGAAAGAACAATTACAACCATGATGACAGCAGGAGAAATTAATGATATAAAGTAAAATCAAGCAGCAGAAAAAGTAAAAGAAACAAACAGAAAACGGCAATACATTTCTTGAGTCCTTGTATGTGTGTGAATTATCACTCATCTTCTGTGCACTTGGAGCTGTCATTAACCTCATGATGCATGATACTATGGCTAACCAGGGCTCAAGCCACACAGTCTTTCTTCTTCCCACTAGCCTGACCTGCATAATAGCTGGTGATCTTGAAAACATACCATCTGACATATGTAACATTTTTCTCATTTGTTTCCATCTATACTGACTTGTCCTCTTAAAGTGAGCTAGAACTAGTAATTCAGGAGCTCAGTGATTTAGTTGTTCCATTCACAGTTAGTTAATTTTAAATAACCAAGTAGAAATTTACCAAAACTTTTGAACAGTGAAAGAATAAGGAAGTACAAATGCTTTAACCGTCAAAGCCAAAAATGTGAACTGTAAAATGAACAAATTAGCCTTAGCAGCTTGTTTCCATAGTAGGAACACACATGGGTCAACTGGTTTCTAAACCAATTCATTCTAAACCAGTTCCTTCATTTTTATATAATTTTGTCATGCAATGTATTTTGATAATATTCTCCATGCCCCAACTCTTACCAGATCCTCTCTGTCTCCCAACCAATCCAGTTTAATCCATCATGTCCTCTGTATTTATCTATCTACCACCTATCTATCTATCTATCTATCTATCTATCTATCTATCTATCTATCTATCTATCATCTATCTGTCTGTCTGTCTATCTATCTATCTGTCTGTCTGTCTGTCTATCTATCTATCTCTTTCTCTCAAAAAGACACAAGACAAATATCAAAACTAAATTAGGAATGAAAATTAATAAGACAAAATACAAAAATTAATAAAAAATAAAGCACACAGAGAAACATGGATTGTTTCGTGATTTCCTGATTCTTAGGATTAGAAGTAAAAGAATGAGAGGTAGGACTTGGAAAGCTCTTTAAAAAGAAACATCAATATAATCTTTTGTTTGTAATTGAAAAAAAAATCCTACATTATTTGGCTAATCTGCCGCGTTTCTCAGGTCATTTGCTAGCTTCGTTACTGATGACTGATAATTGCTTCCATCAGCATCATAGAGCTCACAAGATAAACCATGAAAATGTGTTTCACAAAAGAACCAGCCTTCAGAAATACCAGTATGTTTCATTCTGATATGTATAAAATAGAATAAAAATATAAACCATGTATATGGCTACATAATCATAGCCTGAGACAAAGTTTCCTCTTTAAATATATAGTTAAATAATATTCCTTAGAATTAAGTTTCACAAATAGAAACACAGTGCTATAATTGTACAACCACTTGCTTTGGAGAAGGCCATGTTCTATTTTTACTCTCAAGAATGGTTTGGCAATCAGCACCAAATTGCATCTGTTTCATTGGATAAAGAAATTTTTAAGGTTAGATCTCTATAAAAGAATGAGTCAGAAGTGGGTGGCTTATCTTTAAGACACAGAACATTTGTACAAAAACAACACTGGAAGGATGGGACCTGGTTCCTTGCTTTCAGTTCTGATTCTCTCCTAGCAAGAAAAAGCTGGACCTCAGGATAAATCGACAGAAAGCAAGAGGGTGAAATCAAGATGATGGATACAAAGCAGCTGAGGAGAAAACCTGAGAGATGGATATAAGTGTGCTCTCTATATGTGAGAGCATTTTTACATTTGCATTTTGAAAGTATACTCTTCCTTTATATATCTAAGAGATAATTTATGAAACTAAACATCACAGTTTAAATATGTAGGTTATTTTTCCTATATATTAAGTAAGGTATCAAAATTGTAATTCAAATCCAGCCTTCCTAAAACAAGTACAAAAAAAATATACTAACAGTTGTGGTGAATTTTACTTAAAAAAAGAAACACTCAAGATTTCTAAAGGTGATTGTTTTCCTGGTGGCTTTCCTGCTCCAAAGTCAGAAAAAATGGGATTTAAGGTTCCTGAAAGCATAGCTTCATTCAGTTTTAGCTCGAGCATAAGTTCATAGGCAAAAATTTCAGACATCTTTTCAAGATGTCATTACCTTTTCTTTTAAATTAATATGACCCTAAATGATTGCTACGAAATAACAAGGTAGTAAACTGATAGACAGGATGGGACAAAGTGGACCTTTTCAGTTAAATTATGCCCAGCATCAGAGCCAATTATAAGTGGTAAGCTTAACAGGTGATAGTGAAATAACCTATGCTCCACTTTGACTTCGTTTCTAACATAGACCTTCCATACTGCCTTGAATGAATATTTAAATGTCTTAAGAGTGAAGGAAGGGAATGGAGAAACTGAATCTTATGGAGGAGAGAAAGTGGGAAGCTGAAGGGAGAAAATGACCTGACACTTTCCAGAGGATGCTTATCTGTCACACTGTCCTCCCATGCTTAAAGAAGCAGGCAAATCACTTCCTTCTTCTTTATCCCCTTTTCTTTGTTTGCCTTCTCTGGAGCAGCATCAATGGTATTGACAGCACAGTAAGTTTCTTAAGACCTCTAAAGCTTAAAGAGAGAAGTGAGAGGAAGGATTGGGACTTCCTGTTGAATCAGCAATAGAAGTATTATGTCACGATGGTAACATCACAGTAACTTTACCATTATCATGACACTTTACAATGTATACTAAATTGATATTTTTGTAAAACATATGCATTGTTAAATTTAAAGTATTTGAGTCACATACTGTATTAAATGGCATAAACCTGCAAATGTATAATGATGTTGTGATACGAATTTCAATAGTTAAAATAAAGGACAGAGCATTTTAAAGTCTCTGGGTGTTAATGTTTGGCAACGAGAATTAGCTGTAACCCAAAGATAAATATCTTGGCCTTTGTACGTAATGGCTTTTCATTGTATCCAGCTAATTGCTTTAGAATGCATCTGCAGTTTTCACTATCAATAGTTTTCCTGACTCGTTATGCGAATTCAATTCCGCTTATCTTGCCCATAAATTATAGACAACTTGAAATCAGAAAGACACGTTGGACTTAAATTATAGCATGTGAACCGCAAGAAATCAGGGATGACAGGACACTGAAGTGGAACTGTGCCACCCAAGAGTTATCACATTTTCCAAAAGCCAGAAAAGTAGGTATGAGAGAATACTGCCATGCTGCCCTTCCAGATGCTTCATGTGGGATATGGGTGTAAACTCATTAGGGAGAAAAGTAAAGGCGCTATCACCAATATAGTTGGTTTCATGAAACTGACACCGCACTCTTGGGTGGTCTTGAGAGAAGCCATCGTCTACTTTGCTCTTCCAAAACTCTTAGTATTTCCCATGTGTTGCTTCCTCAAGCTATTATTGATCAGTTCATAAAAGTAAGTCCCCAATGATTTCTTCATGCCAGCCCTCATATCTGACCCATAACTAAAGTGTGATTTGACCTTCAAAGCTTATTACACAATTTATATACCTAGACTATTTTCTGTTCTCTATCTACACAATCACTCCCTCCCACAGTCCTCGTGTTCATGATCTCATCAGAAACATTAGCTGATAACGAGTGTTGTGTGCTCAATCCCATCTACATCAAGAAAGACAAGGTCTTATCAGAGAAAGCAAACTTTTCGTTTTCAACATCAAATTTATTTATTTGTGTCAATTTTTCAAATTTGCTTATTTTATTTGTATGTATGCTTGCCTCAATATATGCATGTATACCATAAGCATGCAGTGCCCCCAGAGACCAGAGAGGGCCTTCTGGAAGTAAAGGTGATTGTGAGACATCATGTAAGGTCTGGGAATAGAACCCTGGTCCTATGGAAGAGCAACCAGAGCTCTTAACCATTGAACTGTTGGCAGAGGCTGCTTTTTTGTTCCTGAATGCCCAGACCCAAAATAATTACACAGAAACTATATTAACTACAACACTGCTTGGCCTATTAGCTCACGCTTCTTATTAACTAACTCTTATATCTTTAATTAAACCATTTCTATTGCTTTGTATTTTACCACAAGGCTCGTGGTTTACTGGTAAGGTTCCCGGGGCATCTGTGTCCTTTGGCAGATCCATGGCTTCTCTATGACCCCCACCTACTCTTTCTTTCTCTCTCTCTCTACATCTCTGTTCAGTTTTTCCACCTGGCTTTACTCAGTTAAACCATTGGCCAAAAGCAGCTTCCTTATTAACCAAAGGCAATAAAACATATTCACAGCATACAGAAGGGAATCCCACATCACTGAACCATCTCTCCAACCCTCTGTGGTAAAATTTCATTTATACATATTTAAATTTTCAGTCAGAACCCATATATTGACCGAAGTCTTCCAATGCCTTTCTAATTGTAAGCTGGATGAAATGAAGGTGTTGACCTTCAGTAGCCCAAATGATCTCATCTCTACTTATTTCTCACTTTATCCAATTCCTCAATTTTAGACCATTCATTTAACTGAACACTTTTCTTTTCCCAGTTCAATGCAGGCTGAAAGAATATTTTACAATATAGCTCAATCCCTAATTATTAGAATTTATTTTATGAAAAACAGACACGGAAACCAAATAAGCTAATGAATGAATATACCCAGCCCGTTTTCTGTCTTCTCTATTGTTCTATATAATGCCAAAGGAGAAGACAGAGGAAGGACAACAAAGAAACACTGAAGTCATATTTTAATGTCAATGACTTAAATTGGGACTTGGATACAGTTCTCTCTGGAGAAATTTTAAAATCATACTCATCCCATTTATATATGTGTGTGTGTATGTGTGTTCAAGATACCCACACAAATACTCCTTTGAAAAAAAACTTTCCTAAAATGTATGAATCATCATATAAACATGGATTAGGTTTCTCCAAGAACTTTGGATAGAGCAATAAGAGCCTCTAAAGCAGTTTAGTATAGTTGATTGCAAATGGTTCTGGGAAAGCCCACAAAATGTTATTGTGGTCACTGGGATGGGTTACAGATGACACAGTCTTGAGAGGCAAGTAGATAATCTACTGAATGAATGCATTGTAAGAAAGGCAGCACTGTGATGGGGAGTTGCAATTCCACTAAGGCTGGTCCTAGAAAAGAGAGAAAAGAAGTTGGACAGTGACAAAAGTTGAATGGAAACAACTTGTAAGGGAAGGATGATAGCATTTAGAGACATCTGAAGACAGAGAAGTTGCATATTTACAAAAACCACAGTACTTAAATCACCAGAGTGCCCAACCCAGAGTCCTTAACAGTCAGCAAGAGCTATTAATATGACCTAACACAAAGATCATTAGCTTACTTTAAACAACATGAGTTTTTAAAAGCATGTGTGTGCATATGTGTATGCATTGTGTGACTAGATTGTACACTTCCAAAGAATGAACTTTGTAGAAGAAAAGATATCAAAGTCAAAGGTCTGAAAATGCTTGTGGAGATTATGGAAGTAGTCAGAAATCTGTAGTGGTATGTTATTTGTATTTTGATAAATAAAATTTTATTTATTTATTGGTGAATACATCTTGCCTGAAAACCAGAGGCAAAGCTAAAGTCACTAGAGGTCAGGCCACGGTGAAAAACACCTTTAATCCCATTATTTGGGAGACAGAGTCAGATGGATCTCTGTGAGTTCAAGGCCACCTCAGCTACACAAGATCAATACAGAAACAAATCCATATGCTGATGGTTCCCAGCTTTAATCCCAGTCCTAGGCATTCACATGCTTTTAATATAAAATGCTACAAGGAATATAAAATGGGAAGAGAGAGAGGCTTAGTCTGCTTAGTCTGAAGCCTTGGTAGAGGTAAGACTTCTCTAGTAGCTTGGCTGCTTTGATTTTCTGGTTTTCAGGTTGATTTATTTATCAAAATACAAATAATATACTACTATAGAAACAAGTTCAACAAAATCCTGGGTGCTACGTGAAGGAATCTGTGTTCGGTTTTCTTCTGAGTTCCTACCATCTCAACCCTGCATAGATTCTTAGATCAGACAAGATTAGGCATAGTCAAGAAGGCTATAGATGGCTATAGATGACATAAGGATATTTAATCGAAAAGGGGTTTGTTAAATACATTTGCATAAGCTTATTCTTTTTATAATGAGGACAAATGAATTAACGTGGGGCAAGGCTGCGAGTAGAGAAATGAGTTGGGATGCTCTTGTGACTGAGGAGGCACACAATGATGGCTTGAAATAGGGAGTTTGCGAACAGCAGTTCCCAGCCCAGACTTCTCAGTTTAAAATAAAGCTTTTAATAAATATGATCTGTATTAGGATCAGTTATCCCCAGTCATGGCAGGACCACTGAGGACAGTGGATATGCTAAGCCAGCCTTAGCAACTAATTACACCTTGCTCTTAGCATCTGAGAGATGGGAGAAGTGACTGCAGCAAGAACCTTTTCAACTCAAAATCTAGATGGACAAATGTAATTTCTCCATTTATGGGGTTGAGCTGTAATTTAGTGCTCTTTTTTTTTTTTTTTGGTCAAGTTAGGGAAAGAAAATGAACTCATTAATTTGGAATTAATCCCCCTATTGTGCTGTCTTATATCAGGAATGCCAGGCATTGATACAGACATTTTACAAATACTAATTAAACCAAGTTATCTTTATGGGAAAAACTCCTCCAAAGAACAGTATAATTTAAAATACAAATCCTGAATTCAACTTCTATTTTTTCTGCATCATAAACAATAATATAAAAAGTGTCTCTTATTATGCTTCAACATGTCAAATATTATGTAGCTGAAAATGGCATAAATTAATAATTATGCCTGGTGAGACATCTCAAACATCAATGTTTATTCTTACAAACTACATTTAAGCATTCTCCAATAATTCTACTTAGCAATTCTAATTAAAGACAGCCATGTCTGAATTTCAGCTAGAATCTTGGTATCGAGCATGGGTTTGTTGTTTATGAAACCAACTCAGTCAAATAGTGCATTAACACTATCTTGTTCTATATACTTAATCCAATTAAATTCATTTTATTCTACATATTAGGTAGAAGTATATGGTATGAAATTAAACACATTTGAATATACTTGACCTCAAAACAGTAATTCCACATGGTTCTCATAGTATGTAGAAGTTGCTTAAATATAATTTGTATTTGTCAATTGTAAAAATATTTATTCAATTTTTTATAATTTCAGTTCTTAATTTACATGCTATAGAGTTTTAATAACTCTATATTAAGCATGCTATATAAAATCTCAAGCAAAAAGAAAATATCACTTTAAAATTTACTAAATATTGATTCTCAGTATCAAATTGGAATACTAGAATCAAGTGATTGTTTTTTTTAAAGACTCACAAAGAGTATAATTTAGTTGGATAGTGATGGTGCACACCTTTAATCCCAGCACTCGGAAGGCACAGGCAGGTAGATCTCTGTGAGATTGAGGCCAACCTGGTCTACAAGAGCTAGTTCCAGGAAAGGCACCAAAGCTACACAGAGAAACTCAGTCTCGAAAGTCAAAAACAAAGAAAAAGGCATAATTTATCAATTCACTTTTCTAGACATCTGAAGAAAAGTAGGGTGAAATCTACACCAAAGCTTCAGCTGACTTGGACATTCAGTTTCATAGTCCAGCCTTAGACCAGCCTGCTTACCTGGAACCCCAGCTACACACTCCATCCCTAGAGCATGCTGACCTGGACCCCCATCTGTACAGCCCATCCTACAGCAGCCTACTGACATGAATTCCCCAGCTGCACACCCATGCCTAGAAGAGCCTACTGACCTGGGTCCCCAACTGCATGAACATCTCTAGAGCTGACTGCTGACCTGAACCGTCAGATGCACACTCATGCCTAGAGCAGCCTGCTGACCTTGACCTTCAGCTGCACACTCACCCATAGAGCAGCCTGCCTGAAATGCAGTGCTTCTGACACCAACAGGAAAGCAAGAGACCACCTGCTCCAACGGATCCATTAAAGCTTGGGAATATGTTTGAAAATACGTTTGAAAAATGGATGTTTAGGAAAGGCTAAAGTGCATTTACAAGAGTGAAAAAGTTGTTCTGAGGCACAGTTTGAGACAGAGAGGGAAAGAAAAGGAGAGGAAGGGATGGAAGGAGCAAGGGGTGTAAAGTAAGATAAAAATGATATAGCATCAGGATTGTGAAACATTGCTCTTCGTCTTTCATATTTGTTCCCTGAAATAATATCCTAGGAAGGTTTATTGCACAATTGAAAAGAGTTAGATAGTGTATTCACAGTGCCAAATTTGATGGCACTCAAGAATAGGCATGTGTGTGTGTGGGGGGGAATGTGTGTGTAGGAGCTTGAGCGCACACACATATACACACATACACAGGAGTACATCCAGAATCCCCTGGCTCGTCTGGGAAATGTTGATTGTCAGAAAGCAAACAATCATACACCAGTGTGAGCAAATGTTAAACTTTAGAAAACGGAAAGAAATATGAAGTGTGCAATAGCACCATCAAAGAACAACACAGTTAAATAGGGATTGGTCTTTCTCTAGAGCAGAGGTGTGGAAGCTCATCTTAAAGTTTCTTTGCTCCAATTACTGTTGATATCTGGAAAGCATTTTTCACGATCAAGAAAAGAAAAACCATTATACAAGTGAATGAAAACATGCTTAGAACATTTTAGAAGAAGAAATGAGAGTATAATAAAAGCAGAACATCCTCATTGAACATTGAGGATGATGAATTAAAACTTTGCACAATCAACTTGAAAAAAGTTAGAATTTTGGGTATTATAAAGTGTGGTTATGGAATGTTCTAAATCTGTGAGATGGAGCAGAAATTATACCAGAAATCTTACAGGAAAAATCTAGAAGGTTTAGTTAAATCCTCTACAGGAGCACACTGACTTCTAATATGTGGAATATGATTAATTCTAGTTCTCATGATTGGTGATTGGTGCAGAGGGACTCTACAGAGTCTTCTCGGTGAACATAAAGGAGTTGGTTAAAGGTGGTAAAGAAGTCTAGCTGTCAATCACTTGTCAAATGGAGATAAAAGTACAATGGAGATGTAAATTTCTATGGATCAGTCAAAACTGATTGAGATATTCCTGGGGCAGTAACATGGGTAAGGCTTCAAATTCATATTGACTAAAATAGAAGGAGGCAGAGGTGTGTGCCACAATGGCATTGAGTGTGTTTAAAAATGAGTCTTGTAATATATTTTGAGTCCAAAGCTAGATAGGACACGAATATCTATTTTGAAACCTAACAGTGATGCCTCTTAAGGAGGGAGTGAAGGGGTCAGGACTTTAGCACAAAAGGAGGAAATTAAACCAAACAAATAGATCAGGCAGAGAGAAATGGTTTGCTATAATGTCAAGGAACAAATTGACAGCTAAGTTAATTTTTCACCTCTGGTAAAATAAGAGTAGAAATTAAAAACAAAGCACTTCCCCTCGATGTTCCTTTTGATCCTTTCTCAGATAAGTATGGTAAATTTCCATTAATCTGCTGCACATGTTTTCCCTTTGCTCTTTTCTACCATGCATATCCCTGAGCTGTTTCACAGTAATTGTTGTGATGTAAAATAAGTTATTTCACCAACCACTGTTTACCTTAGACAAGCTGCTGATAATTCCAGTGTTTCAAGCCCGTTTGTTTCCTATCATACTGGGGATAGTAAAACTGAATACAGAAAGAGAGGATGGCCATAGCACTATTTGTTAAGTTTAGGTTTAAATGAATATAAGTAGGTATTTGTTGACTTACCAATCTTGATACTATATGACCTTGCAAATAAATACTTCTGCATTGCCTAAAATTGTTCCATGTTTGTTTTTATTTCCACTGCTTTTTACTCGGTGTTTTATCATTTTCTCTAACACCTGACATTTCTTGCAACAGCTGCAACCTAAAGGTCTAATGATGTGAGCTAGGAGCAAGGGAAACTTCTCACCTACATACTTGACACGTGCTGGTGCCCAGGTTTCTGGCATTGTACCTATTGGAACTGGTGGAGATGCTTTCCTTCCCTCAACTCGGGACCCTTTTCACCTTGCAACATAGGTCCTCAATCTACCCTCTTGGAATTGCCTGGAACAATTACTGCCCTCACCGTGTAAACCAAGCTTCTACATACGACTGATGTGATTTCAAAAATGCTACCCAAAATGGGGTACATTAGAATCTGAAGAAATATCAGAAGGAAAATGACCACGTCGAGTGTCTCCTGCTTCATTCCTCTGCATCAGTCATGCAAAGAATTCTCTGACCTGTATCAGATGTAAACTGTAAAGACCTGAGTGCAGACGTGTTCTTTCTGTCCTGGAGAAAAATCAATGTCCTTATCTCTGCGACACTAGGCTTGGAGAACAGACAGACCTGCTGGATTCCTCCACTAAATGTGTGTGTGTGTGTGTGTGTGTGTGTGTGTGTGTGTGTGCACGTGTGTGTGTGTGGTAATATATATATGGCTAGCTTTTCATCTCCAAAGTAGGGGGGAGTGGGGTAAATAAAAAGGCTGGGTGGCTTTCTATCGTTCAAGGTGCCTCATATGTGAATCTAGGAATGGATTACAGCACCTGGTCCTCTGAGCTTTCTTTGCTGTCACTCAACAGTTGAAAATGAGTTTTAAAATTACCACGAAAGGCCCTTCATCTGACATGAGAGAACAGGATGGAAAAACTTCCCATACTTCCCACAGCAACATGAGAGCAAGGAGAAGCATCTGAGACATCCCTCTTAAGATAAACTCTTTGAACACCACTTCCTCAGCTTTAGGCACAAGGGGCATAAAGATGGAAGAGGAAACCTCAATGTTCTAGAACTGCTTCTCAAACATTGTCTTTCAAAATCCTTTCACTATAAATAAGAATTAAAAATTTAAATTCCTGTATGTACCTAGTGAGTGTGCAAAATGTATAAAAAGGTGATACCCAAACATGGGGAGACACTGCAATCTCCATGAGATGTACTGAAATGTGCAGATCATTAAAAGATTAAAACTTCAAACAAAATGTGCAGAAATTATCCCAATTTAAGCAAATAATAAAATTTCTAAAAAATAAAAGCAAAATATATATGAAAATAGTTTTTAAATGGTACATATGTTGATAAGGCAAAAAGTAAGGTTCAGCAAACTGAATGGTCTTTAAATAACAGTAAATTCAGGTTCCAAAAATTAAACTAATGAATACCAATAATAAAATACAGCTAACAGAAAACAATGCATTTCATTTTGAAGTGAAAATATAATTTTAAATTAAATGTGAGTTGAAGAAGAATTAATGTAATTATAGCATAATCCCAAAGATAAAAGAAAAAATAAAAAAGAATTAATAAAAATACAAAATCAGTGTGATTGGAAATTAATAAAATTATGTTTTCATAAACAAAAGTCGACTCAAGAATAAGAATTTATAGATCAAATGAGATTATTTTAATATTAAAAATTATGTCAAAGTGAGACATATTGAGGCATTTTTAGCCTTAGTACTAGCATAGTCTAAATAGCAAGTTCTAGGTTAGTCTTGACAACATAACAAGGTCCAAATAACTCAAACCTGAAAAGTGAGACACCATAGTACAAAAATGAGAAAGGGTCTGAGTATTATTCTCAAAAGCTGAAAAAACACATAAGATTAATATAAAATGAGGATTAATGAAGAATTATTTTAAATCACTAAAATACAAAATTCAATAATAAAGACATTGTATCAAAGCCCCCAATCTCTTTCTTTTCTGAAGGAAGAAAAGGCAAACATTAGTAATGATTAACAAAGAAGTAAAGGATAAACAGTTATCATTATTTGTGACATTATCACAAAAGATAATGGAAGAGACAGAAATCCCAGATATGAGAAAGTATTTGAACATTTTTAAGTGCTTTAAACACTTTTTCTGATAAAATATGAAATTGAATTATAGGCAGAAAAATAATCATGTGCTAGAAAAAAATCCTAATCCAGGCTTAGGGACTATCTCAGGCTGTTCTGCAAGCATGAGACCTGAACTTGTACCCCAGCATCCACATTAAAAACATCCAGGAGCACACTCCTAAAACCCTGGCGGTGGAGATGCTGTGCTCTCATTCTTGTCAATTTTGTAGACTAGTGAACTCCTGCTTTAGTGAGAAAACCTGTCTCAAAAAATTTGGTGACAGCATTTGAAGCACATACTTCATGCCTCTATGTGCACATATATGTTTGCACCCAACAGCATATACATACACACACACACACACACACACACACACACACACTTAAACAGGTAAATGCCTAAGAAATATATATAAAGAGAGACACCAAAATCAGCAATCCCTCAGGGAAAAAAAAACCCTCTGGCCACTTTTAAGGCTATCATCTTCTCACAATCTAAAATAAAACAACAACAAGAAAGAATATTTAGATTTTGTGAAATGTTTTAGAAATTAGAAAACAAATATTCTTACTCATGTAGTGGGTCATTTTAATTCTGATTCATATTAAAGACAAAAATTAAACAAAATAAAAATTGAGGGCTAATTCATCTATACCCTTGAATTTAAAATAATCCCTAAATTAATCTTACTATAATATCTAGCAGGAGACTTATGGACAAGTGCAACAAAAATTGCAACAATCAGAGTGCGTGGTTTTGAACTCCTACGTTAGAGAATTCCCAGATATGTGAAACACAATCTTCAGTTTTTAAATTTCAATAGGTTATTGGAATCTCCATGCTGTAGGCTATTTTTGTAGATTTTTATGAATGTACTGAAAACCTTTGAAGGTTCTTGGGAGATGGCTAATGCCAATCAATAAACAAGACTTTGCGGGACTGAAGAAGGATTTGGGGCTCAGAACAGCAAGGGAGTTTCTGATTTTATTCTTTTCTGTCTACCTCCCAAATAATGCCAAAGGAGATAAGTGAAAGTAAAAATTAAAACATTAATAATAAATTAAGTGAAAACAGCAACGGACAATATGTTCTTGTGTTTAACGACTGGTTGGTCTTTTTTGAACACATATGTGCCAAAAATGCACCCTAGAACAACATGTGTAGGAAAAACTAGAAAATAATACATCTAGAAAGGTAAAAGGTGGAGAAATTCTAGTATGGCAGATAAGGGAAATTAACAGGAAAAAAGACAATGATGTCTAAAATAGACAAAAGAAAACAGAACATACTTTGGGGAAATTGTCTGTTTCACTTAATTTGAATAAATATCGGGACATATGCATATTGGATAGACTTTAAGAAAAATTATGAAACTGACACAAGATTAACTATTTCAATAAATCTGTAACAATAGAAGACATTGAAGGGATACAATCTATTCCCCAAATTCCTAGGTGTATTCTACAAACTTTCAAGGAATTTGGGAACTGTGTCATAAAATTTTATGTTATTCTATCAGGGTGATGGTGACACACACCTTTAATCCCAACACTCTACTTGGGAGGCAGAGGCAGGCAGAACTTTGAGAGTTTGAGGTCAGGCTGGTTTACAGAGTGAGTTTCAGAATAGCCAAGGCTACTCAAAGAAGCCTCGACTCAAAGAGAAAAGTAAAGGTTTTATGGGATTCCTTTTGAATTCCAAAGAATCATGAAAATGGCAGCTGCAAAGGGTAACTATCCTAAAGTAGCTGTTGTGGTAGTAATAATAATAAAACAGAATCTTATAAATTGTTGTAGAGAAACAAAAATATGTCACCAGATAGAATCCAGAAATAAGTAAACAGATTATAGCTAACTAGCTTGCATTCAAAAAAAAACAAAGATTCCCTGAATTTAGTAAACACATTAAAAATAATTTCAAAAGGTAACCAGAAAACATGTAATAAAATTACATTTTTATTCAAAATAAAACTCCTAGGAAGGGTCCATTAAAAAAAAAAAAACCTTTCAGGGCTTTTGAAAAGTGTACCTGTCAGAAAGTAACAGCAAAATATACTTTATAAAACAGGGTTAAATATTTCCTTTAAAATAAAGAACCTAAGTTATTACCACCACAATTATTCAGGATTATGCAAGAGATCTGTGAGAGTATTTAGATTTCAAACATAATATGAGTTGAATATTCTAAGAGGAAGTTAATAATTCATTTTCACCTCAAAAAATGTACAGGAATCAACTAAAAATTGGACAAAATCTGATCTGAAGATTTGAAATTGGTAGAAGACTTAAAAAGAAAACAGTGACTGAACAAAATTTAAGTGCACATAAAGATGAGAGAGAGAGAGAGAGAGAGAGAGAGAGAGAGAGAGAGAGAGAGACTGTGAGTGGGTAGATAATAAAATGGAAAGCATTCTTTTTAGATAGTCAAAAAACATCCAAGAAACACTAAAGTCTTGAGATAAGAAGATAGCATTTCTGGAAAGAGGAGATGGAGCTGTTAGCAAAAGATTAGAGGAGCGGAGTTTGCAGTCCAGCATCGGAGGGTTGGTAGGGTCACAGGATCACAGAAGGCAGGATACAAATTTGTATTTCTTAGAAAACATCCATATCTGAGGAGTAATTCGAAGACTAACATATTCAACTTACACTTTCAGACTATTACTGAACTACTGGGAAAGCAGATTGTTATTCTGGATACAGAGCAATTGCTAAGGATGTTCTTGTCATTTCCCAAATTAGAACTGTGGTGGCTCTGTTTGAGGGATAGCCGAAGACATACAGAGAAATCAATCAAGTTGAAGTGCAAGTGGCCAGAGCCCTTAGTGAGATAAGTCTGAAGTGCAAGAAAATCAGGGTCCTCGATTGAGCTGGGCTAAATGGGTAGAGAACATTGTAGTTACTAACTGGGGTAAGGAATGCGAGGCTCAAAGAATCTGACATGATCCTCTTGAGAGGTGAAATTTCAAGATGTTTTGTTGAGAAAAGTCTCACTCTTTATACGTGCCTGACCTGGAATTCACTCTCTATGACACACTAGAAGAGAACTCACATAGATTCACCTGACTTTACCTCCTGAGTACTAGGATTAAAAACATGCCATCATGATTGCTTTTGAATGTAATAAATCATAATATCAATCAGAAATTCAAGAGGACCAGATCAGAGGAAAAAACCATAACCCATATTTGAAGAGCTGAGACCAAAGTATCACCCAAATGTAGGAATTTAAAGACAGCCTGAACTAGAAAGTATGTAAAAGTAATAAGGAACTGTTGTGGAATATTATTTTAACTATGCAAAGATGTGATACATTTGTTTATACTACAGAATATTACTTTATGTATAGGTTGCTACATTTGTTTATGCTACTTTTGTTTAACATTGTAAGGATGTGTTGCATTTGTTCATATTGTTTTTGTTTAATTATGTAAAGATGCGTTGCATTTGTTTCACCTTGCCTGATTGTTCTTATAAAAAAACTGAACAGCCAATAGCTAGGCAAAAAAGGGAAAAGCAGGGCTGGCAGGCAGAGAGAATAAGTAGGATGGGAAATGTAGGCTTGAGGAAGAAAGGGAGAGAAGAAGGAAAAGAGAATGGTGGGGGTGGCACACCCAGGGCAAGAAGCCAGGCAACCACCACACAGACAGACAGTCAGGAGCAGCAGTGAAAGTAAGATATATGGAAGGAAAGAAAGTTAAAAAGCCCTGAGGAAAAGCATAGATAAAGGGAAACATGTTAATTTATAAAAGCTGATGGGACAATCCTAAAATAAGGCTGAAAATTTAAAAGTAATAAGAAGTTTTCATATAATGATTTGAGAGTTAGTTAGTGGCCCAAAAGAACTTCTGTTACTAGGAAGGAAGGGGCAAGACTGGGAGGGAGACTGGGATGGAGGGAGGGAGGAGTGGAGCAGTGTGTGGTGGTGGCAGGAAACGCCTTTATTCCTTTCACTCATGATGTTGAGGAGGAAGAATGACAAGTTTGAGTCCTCTATCCTCTGTGTACTGTACAAAAGAATTGACAAGGTCCGAGTTTCCTCTATCTTATAATTAATTCAACTTCATTATCTTCATATCTAAAGTAATATATTGCAGCGTATCACCCCGAATTTTCATCAAAATATGTGTTCATACAACCTGTAGCCTCTTCCCTCTAGGGAATGTGGACTGGCATGAGGGTTTCTGCACCTTTAATGCAGAAGCAAAGTCAAAGAAGTCCTTGTATTTTCTTGCTTTGATGGTAACTAGAGGGGCGGAGAAACAAAGTTACATGAATAGGAAAGGCACGCGTCACTAACCTAATGTCATTTCCCTAGAGTATGGCCCTATTCTAATTCTTCCAATGAGAGGGTCCTTTGTCACTATAGTTAATGTACTTACGTTCTTTTGTTTGTTTGTATTGTTTTTTTGAGACAGAGTTTCTCTGTATTGCTTTGAAGCCTGTCCTGGAATTAGCTCTTGTAGACCAGGCTGGCCGTGAACTCACAGAGGTTGCATACTCCTGCTTCCCAAGTGCTGGGATTAAAGGTGTGTGCCACTACTGCCCAGTTGTACTTGTGTTCTTAAGGATGCAAGAGTAGAAAAGTAACCCATTCCGGAGATTTCTAGGATGAGAATAATAAAGTGGAATGTAATTGTTTAGGAAATAATTTATAAGAAGATTTATCACTTAAAGAACTATGGAGTTCTTGTGAGAGCTATTGAATATCATTTATTCTAATTCTTTAAAAAAATTCAAGTAACAGTGGAGAATTTTTAATGACGGGGAAGAAAAAATGCCTTCAAAATTACGAAGATAACTTACTCATGTTTTAGAACTTTTAAGTTGGTTCTGAATTTGAGAAAAAAAATAATTTTATGATGAAAATAACAGTAAAGAATGTGAAAATCGATGGAAAAAACTTGTTCAGAAATGTCTTTTGGTAGAGAAATGATTAAATAAAGACTATCCACAGTATTGAATATTAATACCGGCTAAATAATTCAAATCTGCATGACCAATAAACACAACACACAAAGGGTTTAAAAAAACACAGACATAGAGCAGACTCTCTTTTAAAAATTCTATTGGTGTGACCCTACTACCTATGTATACAAATAAAAATATGCTTATACATATTCATAGAGGAAAGAAAGAGAAGCAGAAGTTTGTCAATAGAAGCTGTGTCCCAAAAGGACAACTTGACAGTTACATTTCCTCCATTATATGACTTTAAGTCTTCATAGAAATTTGAAAAACATGCTATATTACATGAATGTATTTTTCTTTTCATTAAACTGAGTTAGTATTAATAAGTATCACCTGATATTTTCTCTCTTAAAAACAACCATGTGACTCCACAGTATAGAATGGACTAAAGAAGAAATGCATTTTCTTTTCTATCTGTTTATATATATATATATTCAGAAAACTCAGGCATATGAAAAAGTTTCCTCTTCTTGTATCCAGTCAATGATTATTTTATTTGTCTGCTCACTTCTTCTTTTCTTCTTCTTTTGTCTTTAATCTGCCTCAATGTTTTTATTAATCCCCAACAGTGCTCTTACCCATGACACTAAAAACAGCATCTTCCCAGGATATTGGGCAGTGTTCAGTCTTCTTCCTTCTTGAAGATTTGGTAGAACCTAAGCAAATTTATTATTTTTACTTCCCCTGAGTCACTTGCCCTTAGTGTCACTGCTGACAGAATTTCAGGAAGGATCTTCTTGGCCTCCTTTATTCTGTTCTTTTTCCTCACACCTTATACTAACTTATACATAACATGGGGCTCATGGAAGTGGGTTATTGACTCTCTTGTCTTCCAAGCTTCAGTCACTAGTCCTATGAGTGTATAAACACCATGTTCTCTCTACTGATCATAGTCTAGAAGATTTCTAACTGGTGTAACAAACACACACCTACACACCACAAAATTACAGTAAACAGGCAAATTAAAACTCTCCTTATCATAAAGCAATTCAATGCAGATTTCTGTGACACATGAACTGTTATTTTATAAAGAATCAGGAATTTGTGATCTAAAGAGTTTTTATATGTCCTTCAGCTCCTACTCTCTCATCTAGGACTTGGCCTTTTTAGATGATCCCTGTTGATCAATGCACCAGTACAAGGATTAATCTATGAGCTGGTAAGTACGTGTTCCCACATAGTTTGTCTGTGCTTAGCAGCAGACAGGGACTTTGTGCAGGACATAAAGTTTTGGCAACTGTAGAACTAAAGCACACACAAATAAGTAGCTGCTCAGCAATGGATATAGTTTTCACTGGGACAGTCAAGTTAGTAGACAGATCAATATGGAGAAGCTATTTTAATTCAAGGCAAGGCCAAAGCTCTTGTCAATGAATATTCAAACCCATCTGATACTTTCATAATTTTTGCCAATTTCACAGGTATAAGTGGAGCAAATAGAGCATAAGAATTTCAAGCATATTCATCAGGAATATGAGAGGTGTATATTATATCAAATGAATCACTAAGAGTTCAGATGAAGAGATCAGCAGTCAAAGAAAGCAATTGATCCCTTTACTAATTATAAACAATGAAAAATAATGATTATTTTACAATGCTAACATTTAGTGTAGAATATTCTTCTAAATGGTCTACATCATTTGGTACATTAACACATTTAATCTCTCACATTGACTCTGTGTCTTGTAATATCCCATCCTACAGAACAAAAAACTGAGACACAAAAGGTTAAGAGATTTATTCAAGTTCTATACTAAATTTCTGGGAGAACTTTCTGTACTTACTATCCCAAGCTCTGAATGTTGTGACCTGAAATAATCTATAGCATTGATCAAAGCTTTGGAATAGGAATTTCCAAAGGATAAAAAAGAAGAATTGATAGTTACAGAAGTTATAGTATTACTGCTGATGAATTTCTAAAAAAATAATATTTAATATATATGTATAGACAATACAGTAATAGAAATTACATAAAAATATTTTGAGAAATTGGACCTGATGGCTCATGGCTGTGATCTCAGCATTTGTGGTCACTATACTAGGATTGTCATGCATTAAAAGCTTGACTGGCCTACAAAGGAAAACACTTTCTCAATAGCAATAAAAGAAACTTAATTACCAAGAAAAGAAAGTATGATCATATAAGTCTTTCACTTGCTTAACTTTCACTTGAAGTTACTTCAAGTTATTTTATAGTATTTGAAGCTATTGTGAAAGGTACTGTTATTTTATTTCTTTCTCAATCTATTTGTCATTTGTATATAAGAGGAATACTGATTTTTGTGAGTTAATTTTGTATCCAGCTACATTGCTGAAAGTGTTTTATAAGTCGAGTTTCCCAGTGTAAATTTTAGAGTCATGTATGATACTATCATATCATCTACAAATAAAGATATTTTGACTTCTTCAGATTGAGGTATGAAATGAGGGGAGAGACAACAAAAACTAAAGGCAATATGAGGGGATACATGGAGACCTAGTGCAGTGGAAACTTTCTACAATATACAAAAGTGATATAATGAAGTCTCTAAATAATGTAGAAGATGGAACCCTGCCAACCATCTCTTTATCACCAAACAAAGCTTCCAATGCTAGAACTTGATTTCACCCAATTGAGTTGTTGACCAAACGGGTCCCATGGAAATCCCCAAACAACCCAGCCTGTTGACAAGACAATATGTTTCTCTCAACAAACTGACAGCAAGACCCCAGTGCTAAAGAGTATATCCACACATCTCATTGAACCCGGAGAGGTCAAGCTGTGCCTACATAAAACCTTCACCCCCATTTTCTAGTCTATGACACAGAGAAATGCTCTGCAAGCAGGCAAAAGAGAAAAGTAAATACACACACACAGCCACAAAGCCTTTGATCAACAATCTGTCCTGCCTGTAAAATATGCTAGGGCAATGGTGACTCAAACCTTGTCAAAGAAATCAACCAGTGTCTGATATGACTTGAGACCCACTCATGACATGAGAACGCACACCTGACGCTGCTTGAGTGAAGAAGAACAAGAGATCTAGGGTAAAACTGAATAGTACTGGTAAAAATAAATGTGAAAGTAATGTAAAATGATTCTTAAGGATATTCTGCTATACTCATAGATTAGATTCTTATTTAGCCATTATCAGAGAGCCTTCCTCGTGCAGCAGATGAGAACAAATACAGAAATCCACAGCCAGAAATTTTACACACACACACACACACACACACACACACACACACACACACACAGACAGAGACAGAGACAGAGACAGAGACAGAGACAGAGAGAGATTGGAACACACAGCTCTAAATAAGATGTCTATCCCTTACTCAGAGCTCATGGAACCTTAATAAAGAGGGGTTGGAAAGAATGTAAGAGCCAGAGAAGAGGGGTTGGAAAGAATGTAAGAGCCAGAGAGCAGGAGAAAATGGCCCCCTGAATCAACCGAGGAAGGTTCATACAAATTCAGCATCTGAAGCACCAATCATAGGACCTACACAGGTCTGCACCAGGTCCTCTGCATATATGCTATAGCTTTCAGTTAGTACTTTTTTGCGACTCCTGAATTCTTGTGTCTACTCTTGGGCTCTTTTTATTTTCCGGTTTGTTCATCTTGTCCATCTTTGATTTAATGGTTTTAGTTGTATCTTATTATTTATTTTGTAATGATTTGTTGTTATCTCTTAGAAACCTGTTATTTTCTATTGAGAGAAAGAAAGGAAGTAGAAAGAGAGAGGGAGCAACTGCAAAGAGTAGAGAGAGGTGAAACTGTATTCAGATTGTATTGAATGATAAGAGAATCGATGGTTAATAAAAGGAGGGAGAAGAAAAGGAAGCAAGAAAAGGAGGTTGTCAGAGCCCACTCTAGGTAGGAATCAGCAGGGGCTATCTGAGAGGTGGGGTGAGGTTAAAGGAAATGGCAGACTGAGAGAAACAGACACAGAAACATAGGATAGACTGAAAGACTGAAGGTGAATACCAACCAGCCCCAGCTCATTTCTCAGCCTATATATATATATATATATATATATATATATATATATATACTAATAACAGGCAAAGGTAGAACAAAGAGCAGTACAGTCAACTACCCACCTCCCTGCACTGTCTTTGGGAGGAAGTCAAGCAGATGCATTATCTATCACAAGAGTTCAGCTAGCAGCAAACAACTTCTATCTCTAACAGGGAGTACCTCCGGATGGCTTACACCAGCCCACATCTTAATAAAATAATGTGCTTTTTCATCTGGGCAAAATGCTCTTTCTTATGGACTAACACAGAAGTTATTCACAGTCCTCAAGGTTACTGGATAAAGCAGAGCAGGCAAGCTTGAACTCAAATGACTTCTTTTAGTCAGAATTGACTCCAGATGGAAACTGATCACACAATGGGCTATAACCAGGACATTTCAAAAATGAGAATAATTTTAGATACTAGATAAATAAACAACAAAGTTAATGTAAATATGACTTTTACTATAAACCTTTAGGTTTAAAAAATTTTACACACAAGATAACAACTGATACTATGAGTATTCCTATTTTATTACTAGTTCTACGTAAACAAAGCACATCATGCTATTATCCTTTTCTTTCTCAAGTGCACATATCTTATGGAGAACAATTCCATTTAAAATAATTTCTAGAATAAAGAAAAAGCATTTTCCATGGGGTAGTATAGCTGAATAGTTAAAAGAAAAATGATAACAGAAATTAAACAACGTACCAGACTGGGTTATGAAACTCAGAGGATTAGTGAGGCCCAACTCCAGTTGTCCAGATATAACCAGATCATTAATACTCTGCCAAGAGATAAGTCTTTTTGATAGACTCATAATATTGTGGCTTTGCTGGCAGCCAGTGAAATACTGGAGTTGGGTTGCACTTGGAGGTATGTCAATGGGGGAATGGCCTCTGTCCTTCCGGTATTCACCTATATCTTTTTTCTAGCCAAAAACAAACTACTTCATTGACACTACTTTCTCCACCATGATGGACTAATGTTTCAGAAACCAAATGAATCCTTCCTTTCCTTGGTAAGTTGCTTCTGTCAGATATTTTGTCACAATGATGACCTAAGTAACAAGTACACCCTCTTTCTAGCCAGTGATTTCCTAGAACCACAAATTCCACAGACAGTGCTGTCAGTGAATTCTGTCTTCCTGGTGATTTGTTCTTTCAGCTCCATGAAGACTGAAGTGTAAAAAAAACTTTAAAAATTTTTTTTCCACTTTAATACTAACTTCCTTCTTGTAAAACCAAGTTACCTAGTCCAGTAAATATTGGGTATTCTAGTCAGAAATATCCCTTTCCATGTCTTTGAGAACTGGCATTACAAATTGTTGTGAGCTGCCATGCGGGTGTTGGGATCCAAACTCCAGCCCTCTGCAAGAACTTAAGTGCTTTTAACCACTGAGCAACCTTTCCAAACCTCTGCATGTGGATTCAAAACTTTTTGCTTCACATCTTTGTCAGTGTGCTCTCAGATAGCAAATGGATTACTGTTGAACCTATTTTAGCTCACCAGAGACAAAACCATGTGACCTAATGCCTCGTCTGATTGCTGACGAAGCATGCACTGAGGACAGCTTCTGAATTCATTGTCCCAAGTCATAGAAGGGGTGATTCTAGGTTCTCATTTAGGGAAAATAAAATCTTAGTGTATCTCTGAATTACAGACAAATTTGAAAGAGATACCGATTCATTGGGGTTTTGGAGTCTGAGACTGGGTCTCATGTATCTCAGTCTATTCTTGAATTCACTGTGTAACCAAAGATGGTCTTGAACTCCTAATCCGCTTACCTCTGTCTTCCCAGTGTTAAAATTATAAGTTTACACACCCAAGGTGGCTTATGTTGTACTTCAAAATAAGGGCTTTTTGCATATATGCTAAACAAGCACTCTGTCAGCTGAACTACATCTCCACTCTTTCAATTGAATACTAATTTCCCATAATAAAATAGTCAGCTTTTCTCAACAAAAAAAGCATAAATTAAAATTATTGATAATTATACCCGGCAATCTTATCTACTTCCAATATCCAGGAGGATAACTATATGATTTTCTTCAGGTCCACCTTCTTATTTAGCTTCTCTAGGATCACGAATTATAGGCTCAAAGACCTTTAACTATGGCTAGCATCTACTTATGAGTGAGTACATACCATATTCCTCTTTTTGGGTCTGGGTTACCTCACTCAATAAAGCATTTTCTATTTCCATCCATTTGCATGCAAAATTCAAGATGTCATTGTTTTTACCGCTGAGTAAAACTCTAATGTGTATATGTTCCACACCTTCTTTAACCATTCTTCTATTGAGGGGTACCTAGGTTGTTTCCATGTTCTGGCTATTATAAATAGTGCTGCTATGAACATAGTTGAACAAATGCTTTTGTAGTATGATAGGGCATCTTTTGGGTACATTCCCAAGAGTGGAATTGCTGGGTCCTGAGGGAGGTTGACTCCCAGTCTCCTGAGAAACCGCCACACTGATTTCCAAAGTGGCTGCACAAGTTTGCATTCCCACCAACAATGGATGAGAGTTCCCCTCACTCCACATCCTCTCCAGCATAGGCTATCATTGGTGTTTTTGAGTTTAGCTATTCTGACAGGTGTAAGATGGCATCTCAAAGTGGTTTTGATTTGCATTTCCCTGATCGCTAAGGAGGTTGAGCATGACCTTAAGTGTCTTTTGGCCATTCGAAGTTCTTCTGTTGAAAATTCTTGGTTCGGTTCAGTACCCCATTTTTTAATTGGGTTAATTAGAGTTTTAGTGTCTAGTTTCTTGAGTTCTTTGTATATTTTGGAGATCAGACCTTTGTCTGATGAGGGGTTGGTGAAGATCTTCTCCCAGTCAGAAGGTAGCCTTTTTGTCTTACTGACAGTGTCCTTTGCTTTACAGAAGCTTCTCAGTTTCAGGAGGTCTCATTTATTCATTGATTCTCTTATTGTCTGTGCTACTGTGGTTCTACTTAGGAAGTGGCCTCCTGTGCCTATATCTTGTAGATTACTTCCCACTTTCTCTTCTATCAGATTCAAAGTGGTCAGATTAATGTTGATATCTTTAATCCATTTGGACTTGAGTTTTGTGTATGGTGATAGATATGGATCTACTTTCATTCTTCTACAGGTTGACATCCAGTTATGCTAGCATAATTTGTTAAAGATGCTTTCCTTATTCCATTGTATACCTTTAGCTCCCTTGTCAAAAATCAGGTGTTCATAGGTTTGTGGGTGGAAGTAAGGGGAGATGGTTAGAGAGAAGGGAGAAGGGGAGTATTTGGGATAGCTTGTGGGAATGGGATGGGGGGAGGGAGGAAGAATGGATATGGGAGCAGGGAAGTATATATCTCAACTAAGAGAGACATTTTAGGGTTTGCAAGAGACTTGATTCTGGAGGGGTTCCCAGGCCCAAGGAGAGATCCCCAGATTTTTCCTTGGACAGCAGAGGAGAGGGTGCCTAAACTGGCCTTGACCCATAACCATACTGATGAATATATTGCATATCACCATAGAACCTTCATCTGGTGATGGATGGAGATAGAGACAGAGACACATATTGGAACACTGGACTTTACTCCCTAGGTTCAAATGAGAAGCAGAAGGAGGGAGAACGTGAGCAAGGAAGGCAGGACCAGAGGGAACCTTCATCCGACGATGGATGGAGATAGAGACGGAGATCCACATTGGAGCACTGGACTGAGCCCCCAAGGTCCAAATGAGGAGCAGAATTAGGGAGAACATGAAGAAGGAAGTTAGGACCGCGAGGGGTGCGTTCACCCACTGATACAAGGGTACGGATCTAATGAGAGCTCACCAAGGCCAGCTGGACTGGGACTGAACGAGCATGTGATCAAACCGGAGTCTCTGAATGTGGCTAACATGAGGGCTGACTGAGAAGCCATTGACAATGGCACTGAGTCTTGTTTTGTCTGCATGTACTGGCTTTTTGGGATCCTAGTCTGTTTGGATGCTCACCTTCCTATACCTGGAGGGAGGGGCGAGGAACTTGAATTTCCCATAGGGCAGGAAACCCTGACTGCTCTTAGGACTGGAGAGGAAGGAGGAGAGGGAGTAGGGGGAATGGGATGGTATGGGGAGGAGGGGAGGAAGTGGAAATTTTTTATAAATAAATAAATAAGTAAATAAAAAAAAGAAAAAATTATTGATAATTGAAATAATCAAAATTTTCGCATACCTTTTAAACAATAGTACAGAGAACTCTGGGTGACTGTCCAGGCAGTGAGATGTCTCTGTCAATTCTAGAATTTTGGAAGTTGCTTGCAATGCACTTTCTGTTAACTTAGGTAATATTATATCCTTCTGGAGTCTTTGATGAAATTGATGAATAAACAGTCACAGTTATAGTTTTCCTTAGTTATGATAAAAGATAAGGGAGACATAAGTATCATAACTGTAATTCTTACTTGATACCTGCTTTGTTATATGTAATTTTATTATATTAAAGTTAAAACCTTCCTCTTTATTTAGACAGAAAAGGGGAGGTGATATAGGATTCCCCTGTGTATGCTCTGAATATGTTTTACTACCATTGGTTTATAAAAGAAATTGCTTTGGCCTATCGCAGGGCAGAATATAGCCAGACTGAAAGAGATAAATAGAGAGAGAGTAGGCAGAGTCAGGGAGATGCCATGTAACTGCTGACGAAGAATAACGCCCGCCAGAGCTCACTAGAAACATGCTAGTAGGCCACAACCTTGTGGTAATACACAGAATAATAGAAATGGATTAATTTAAGATGTGAGAGCTAGCTAGAGCTATTGGCCAAACAGCATTGTAATTAATATAGCTTCTGTGTGAATTCTTAAAGTCTATGTGGCCAGGAATGAACAAGCAACCTACAAATATACTTTCCAGATTCTTCAACTTACCTATATGGATAATACTAATGCCATCATCAACATTTACTCAATATATTTAAATTTTCATGTGAATGTGTGTGTGTGTATAAGTGTGTGTGTTCATGTGTAAGTATATGTTACAGGTCCACTGGTGATGATGTGACACAATAAGGTTGTCAGCTTCCTAGAACTGGAATTCCAGCCATTGTGCACCTCTCCTGTCATTTGGAAGAACAGGATGTGATCTTAATCACTGAGCTAGCTCTCCACCCCCCACCCCATTCCTTCTGTAGGTCTACCAGCTTTACATAAATTTTCATTATGCTAAAACTTCTGTGGGTATTATAATATAATATAAGTCACTTTAGAATGTCCTGTGTCCTAGTTGTGGTAATGCCTGCAATCTCTATACTGAAGAGGCAAAGGACAGAGAATTGGGAGTTACAGGTTGGGAAACTAAGCAAAAATAGAAGATATGTGTCTTTCAGTTTTGCTTTTTTTTTCTTCTGTTCATTCATTTTACCTTTGATGTTACAGTCTTACCTTTCTTTATTTCATTTTTCCTACTGTGGTTATGACTTTACCAAATCCTTGATTTTAAAATCAAGTTTAAGATTTTTTTTTACTTACCTTGACTCTCAGATTGTTGGCAATGGTAACTGTGTCCCAGTGTCTACTTGTCACCCTCACCTCTGAACCTGTAGCTACCACGTATGAATGCATCTTCATTTATGCTGAGCAGGTGAGTGTTCAGATAGACAATGCCTGCAGGGAACTCTACTGCCTTCAGCCTGGATGCCAAGCAGCAAAACCATCAAGAAAAGAGATGATTCCTTCAATACCTTCTTCAGTTATATTGATTCTGGCAAGCATGTTCCCAGGGCAGTGTATGTAGAACCTATAGTTATTGACAAAATTTGCACTGGTACATATCACCAGCTCTTACACACTGAGGTTCAGCAGCTGTCCATAACTATGCCCATGGCCACTATACCATCGCCAAGGAGATCGTTGACCTTGTCTTGAACAAAATTCACAAGCTAGTTGACCAGTGAACTAATCTTCCTGGTTCCTTTCTACAGCTTTGGTGGGAGAACTGGTTCTGAGTTCAACTCTGTGATAATGGAGTGGCTCTCTTCTCTCTGATGGAAAGAAGACCAAGTTGGAGTTCTCAATTTACTCAGTCCCCCAGGATTTCACAGCTGTCATTGAGCACTACAATACCATCCTTACCAGCCACACCTTCCTGAAGCACTCTGGTTGTGTCTTCATTGGAGACAATCAGAACATATAAGATATCTGTCTTAAGGTTTTTATTGTTGTGAAGTTATACCGTGACAACGGCCACTCTTATAAAGAAAATATTTAATTGAGGTGATGGCTTATAGTTTTAGAGGTTTACTCCATTATCATCATGATGGGGAGCATGGCAGTATCATGGTCAGAAGGCAACAGGAAGTGGACTGAGTGTCATACTGAGCAAAGCTGAAGCTAAAGAGACCTCAAAATCTGCCCTCAACAGTGACAAACTTTTTCAAACAAGACCACACCTCCAATAGTGCCACTCCCTATGATATTATGAGGATTAATCACATTCAAACTATCACAACGTGCATCATAGAAACCCTGATACTGAGCACCTGACTGATACTAACCCCAAAGGCCTTACTAGCCAGATTGTGCCTTCCATCACTGCTTCTTCCACATTTGATGGGACCCTGAAAGTGGATCTGACCTAATTCCTGACCAACCTGGCACCCTACCTTCGCATCCTTCTGGCCGCGTATGCCCCTGTCATCTCTGCCATGAGCAGCTTTCTGTAGCAGATACCACCAGTGCCTGCTTTGAGCCAGCTAACCAGATGGTAAAATGTGATCCCATGCATGGCTAATCCATGCATAGTTTGTCTCCAATTGTAATTGGGTGCTGTGGTTCCCAAAGACGTCAGTGTTGCCATTGTCTCCATCAAGTTCAAAAAAAGCATCCAGTTTGTGGATTAGTGCCCCACTTCAAGGTTGGCATAAATTACTAGTCTCTCACTGTGGTACCTTGTGGAGGCCTGGCTATGGTACAGAGAACTGTGCATGTTGAGCAACACTACAGAAATTGCTGAGGTCTGCATGCACCCAGATTACAGGTTTGACCTGATATACGGCAAGTGTGCCTTGGTGCATTGGTATGTGGGCAAAAGCATGGACAAACAGGGAGTTCTCTCAGGTCCATGAGGACATGGCTGCCTTAAAGAAGGATTATGAAAAGATTGGTATAGATTATTTTAAATGAGAAGGTGAGAAAGAAGTAGACTAATGTTAATTCATTTTTTTAGCCCCATAGCATATCAAAATCTCAGAATTACTATTTCAACATTAGCTGAGAGACATCAATATTTCTATTATGCTACTTCCATTCTGTGATCATGTCTATCTTTTCCATGTGTGCCTGTAAGATTTTCCCAGGATGTCTTAAAGTAAAAGCTTTAAGGGAAGAAAAAAAAAGATTTTATTTTCCTTGTACAAATAAGTCTATGACCAAGTTAAAAAGTTTTAAAATGAGAAGTGTTGTGAGGAGCATATATATGGGAGGGTTTGCAGGGAAGAAAGCAAAGTGAGAAATGTTGCAATTAAATTGCAATCTTAAGAAAAAATTGTTTACATTTAGCTCTGTGGCTGAAGACAGATTCTTTTCTTTTAATGTTTATTGTATATCTAATCACAAGGTTTTATATAAGCACATAATTTTTAAATGTTTATTTTAGTATGGAGACTACTTGTTCCCAGTTTCCCAGACTCCCAAAATAACCACACAAAACTGTATTAATTAAATCACTGTTTGGTCCATTAGCTCTAGCTTCTTATTGACTAACTCTTACATATTAATTTAAGCCATCTCCATTTATCTGAGTATCACCATGTGGCAGTGGCCTACTGGCAAATTTTAAGCCTCCTGTCTATCTCTGGTGGCGCTCCGTGGCTTCTCTCTGACTCTGCCTCCTGTCTCCCAGCATTCAGTTTAGTTTTCTCCACCTACCTCTAGTCTAACATATCATGGACTCAAGACAGTTTCTTTATTAACCAATGGTATTCATAGCATACAGAGGGGAATCCCACATGATCTAAGTAGTTGTAAATTAGCATTCATAATCTCAATTTGTATTGGATTATGGTCATAAAACACAGCCTGCTTAACTTCTATTGCTTATTTTTATAAAGCTTTCCGGAAGTGTTTTATGCTAGCTACACCGTGGATCCAAATCAGGCATTCTCACATTCTCTCACTAGGCGCTTTCACTTCAGAGCCTTCACTGCTGTTAGTACAATTTCCCAGCTTGTTCACAAGCTTCTGATGTTCCTATGTAGAGCTCTTAGTTTTATCAGGATGTGTGTTTCAGTGATTGTCGTGGTCCAGTGGCAGCCGGGACCATAAATTATTTCTCTTGACCAGCATGGAAGTGCGGGAATAAAGACATAACTCACATGGCTTTATCAGGAGGGACATTTTCAGTGATCCCTCATGAAATTCTGAGTTCACATCCTGAAAAATTCCTCTCATTTATTCTCCAAACAGCCTTTATACCAAAACATAAACAGAAGAGGAAATTCATTAGCATTCTGTTTCCGGGGGAGCAGGACTAAAGTCATGTCTGCAGCTCTATCACTAGCTTGGAATAGACACCTCTTTCAGGTGATCTCCATAGTTACAAAGAAAGGAGCAGCATATCCTGAGCTCCGGAGACAACCAGTCTAAAGATGCTTTTTAGCATCTCCGTTGCTATTGTGACTTGAGAGGCTGGCTGCTGATACAATGCAGAAATATGTCGCCTGTATAATATTGCCGCACAAGTGATCAGCGCATTCTTCCTCCCCCACCCCGCGAATACAGCGAATACAACTGTTTTCATGCTGGGAATGAGAAAAGTGAGAGAAACATCCAAGAGTAAACAGTAGGTAGGATAGAGAGAAATGAAGTGGCAAAAGGCATTGATAAAGAAGCACTCTCAAGGCCTTCCTCTGAGGAAAAAGTTGCTGTTAACATTCGCCATGAGAGAGAGATACTGATGTTGCTTGTCTTCTACTAACTTCAGACAAGCTACAGAAAAAAGGAAGATTGCAGAAATGTCTTCATATCTGGTCCTCACTGGGTTTGCTACTTAAATTGTCCATGGTAATCATTTGTTTTTGTTTCTCTGATTTTTTCTCTGTATATACTATTAATGATATTTTTAATCTCTCTCTCTCTCTCTCTCTCTCTCTCTCTCTCTCTCTCTCTCTCTGTGTGTGTGTGTGTGTGTGTGTGTTATCTAATTAAAAACACTATATTCTGAGATCTTGAGACTGGCAAGCATCAGCTGTATCATAAACTGAGACATAATTCCCCTTCCTGGGGTCATTAATGATCATTTTAAATCAGACACAGTAATTACATTTTAAGAAGAATCAAAGGAATATGGGAACAGGTCCTAGAGATCCAACGGGGTGTGACAGAAAGAGAAGGTCATGTATGCACCCATCTTTCATGGATTTGGGATGAAGTATATGAATAAAAGGTGGGAAAGGATTCCAAAGGCATGCTTAAATGTCAGCAATGTGACAGTCCGGAAGAAAGAGAGGATCTGTGATAGGAAACAGTTTCATCAGCTGGTAATGGCATTCACAGTATGTTTGTGTAGGATTTGAGGTATGAAAATCATGAAGTTTCAAATTTATATTTTACAAAACTGACCTATGTTATTTATTCATTTATAATTTCATATATATAATAATATTTGATCAAAGTTCCCCCCTCATCCTCTATTTCTTCTTCTCTCTCCTACCAAATTACTTCTTCCCAAGGAACCTTCTATTTTCGTGTTTTGTCTGGTGTGTGGGACCCAATTCATTTAATCAAAGTTTTCTGCAAAAACAAGAATGGGGCTATTTACCTGAGGCGGAGTGGGGCAAAGTACCAGTGCTACACTACGAAAGCATATGACTTTCCCACACATTCGAAATTTAACCATTTATAGTTCTTCTGGGAAGTATGGGTCCTCATGGGTCTCTTTCCCGTCTATGATGGAATACTAAAAACCCAGTCTTGTAAAACTCTAGTGTTAACAAGGATATATCAGTTTCCAAGGGTATATCAAAATATATTTTTTAAAAAAATATCTAGAGACACTATATTCCTATTTCCAAGTCTAACCTTACATTAATCTGAAATCTTGGTGTGGATTCTTTAATGAATAATTGTTATGTTTCCATACAGCATAATTTTAGTTAATACATTTGTTATTCCCTAACGATGTAAATGACTAAAGTATGTTGTCTATTTAACAGCTTCTAAAAGCATCTTATTATTCACAAATTTAGATCATCAATCATATTTTTTTCTGTAAAAAATAAATCTTTCAGTGGACAAGATGTCATTGTTGTTCTTTACTTGTGAAGTGACAAAGGGAATAAGTAGACCTGGGAATACGACTTTCCAAGTTCTCTTTAAGGAACATAGAAACTACTCCTTACAATGAGAGAATATTGAAGACTTATGTTCCTAACAACATTTCTATCTTCTCTGCTCGGTTGATATTGACTATCTTTTCTTCAAGAATTTCAACTGAGATTCAAGGACTATCAGAAGACTCCACTAAGGTAGAACAGGTGACCCTCAATAGCACTGTTCAGATCTTTATATTTCAGTAGTATGCAAACATCAGAAAATGTAAATGTTTGTCATGTGCACCTGTGAGGAGATACGTGTGTCTCTTAGCACATAGGAATGAACTCAGAACAAATTAAAATTGGGGGAGAATTGGTGCTTGCTTGGGCTCCTCAAACTCTGTTACAGAAGTAACAGTTCTCATCAAATATTCTTGTCCTTTCTATAGGAACAGCTTTTACTGCATCTGTCTCACAAATGTACTTCATTAACATCTAATTTCTATCTAAATAACTATCTAAAAGAATGAATGGCAAATTAAGCGCATATCTAGAAACTGCATAGTAATGCTAGTTTATAAAATGACGTGGTGAGCAAACGTCTATATGACAATAAATGAAAACCCCAAACAGAAACTTAAAAAAAAATAGGTTATTTACTCGGGATTTTTCCAGTGTACTTGAAATGCTCCCATCCCTTATAAACTGATTGTGGAGGCTTTAATACTGAAGGATCCATTTTCTCAAACTTCATTAATTGGACAGAGACAAATTCACTATAATTGCCTTTTGTGTTCAAAGTGGAGGGTGCTGACAGCCATGCCCTGGTCTATCCTAGACCAATAACTTTCTAGTCACTAGTTTGGCTATGCTGTCGAAAAAGCAAAGGAGCTGTTAATTAGCAAGTGAGAATAAAACTTGATTGATTCTACTAAATTGGATTTTGTTGACCTGCCAAAATGAATTTGTCATTAGCATTTACACATACACACACACACACACACACACACACACTCCTTTAAAGGAAACTGGTTAGTAAATTCTCTGTACTCAAAAGTGATATAAATTTAAAGTAAAAGATGTGAAGTCAAAGCACTGTGGAAATTTTTTAGTTTTTTTCTCATTTTAAATAACTACAGGCCCTGGAAATTTTATTTAACTTTTCTGAGCTACAGTGTTCTAGTGTCTAAGAGATGTTAATAAGGCTTTCTTTATAGCATTAATACAATATTCCACTTAAGCAATGCAAAAGCTTATTTGTTCCTAATGTAATGGCTGCTGTTTATTGGGTAATTATTAAGTCTTTGGAAAGGGAGACTGTTTAGGAGCAATAATGCTCTTGTAAGAGATTTGAAGTTGAAGATTTTCTGCCTAGATTCATGGAGTTACTTAGTCAGTCCAAGTACATTGGGGGAATCCAATGTGAATTTTGAAAGATGCTAAAGCTTTATAATTCCTATTTTCAAGTGTTTGCAATTCATGTATATATAAGCAAAATGATACACAATGTGCAGGATTAGATGAAGTATTTTTTATCTTATTTTTTAAAAACATACCTGCATATTCTAGTTCCTCCTTCAGGTTGTAAGGAATAAAGGGCTTACTTTGTCTCACAGTCCCAGGTCATAGTTCATCATAGTTGAGAAGGCATGGCAAGCACCATCAAGCAACGGGTCATATTGTGTTCAGGCACAGAAAGTAATGAAAGCTAAACTCCAACTGGTTTTCTCCATAGTATATAATTGAGGGTTCCTGCTCAGAGAAAGGCCCCAACCATGATTAAGATGGATCTTCCCATAAGCATTAACCTAATCATGATAATCCCTTACTGGCATACCCAGAGGCTCCCTTCCTAGGTGATGTTATATCTGTCAAGACACATTAACCATCCCATTGAGTCTCCTTAAAATTAATCTGTTTGTTCAACTGAATGAAATTACATAGCCGTTTTTAATTAAGCATTGTTGATTGGAATCTCTTACTGTCAGAAATTGACTTACCAAGTCATCTTACTACTTTAGATATCTTTTCCCCATTGAAACAGCAATTTTACTTTCTAATCCTCACTTTCTCTAGCTATTTCAAAATCCAAGTTTTATAAGATTATTTCCAACAGCTCTTGTCATTTTGTTAGTATAGATGCTTTCACTTCATAAGACAAGTGCCACTATGATGTTATTTAAAACGGTATACAAACTGCCTATTTTTTATTCTGTATGTGTTTCAGATCAAAGTTATTCTGTGATACTTAGAACAAAGAATAAATATAGGCCCAGGATATTAGGCATTATTTATGCACTGGGTTCTTTTCTACAGAACAACAACAACAACAACAATAATAATAATAATGAGACTGAGAAGTAGGGGATGGTAAAGGACAGAGGTCAATAAAGGAATGAGGGTTGTAAGCTGTGAATGAATGAATCACATTGTTAATAAATCAAATGTGTCAGTATTAAATATTTATCTCATATTAAATGCTTACACTAAACTGAAATAATGTTTAAGCTTTCTATAAATATCAGTATGTTGCATTAAAACTTGAAGCTTCTCTAACACACAAATATTAAAGGCTGCTTCATTCCTTAGCTGTGCCTCCATCATTCAAAGATATTTTCTTAAATTTGACTCTAGTAATAATTAATCACACTCATTAGTATTCTCAAATCAAATTAAAGCTTTGTTGTTAAATGTCCTTTTTAATAAAATTAATTTGTCATTTTCTCTTCCTAAGAAGGTACTAGACTATGATTGACCTATGGAGAAGATTCCCTGGTTCATCAAGCAGTCCGATATTTTAGATTCTTTTCATTAGCCATAATAACACACACAATTCTGTATGCTTGTTTCATATAACTTCATGGCACTTCAGTGTTCTCAACTAGAACGTGAAGATAAGACTTATCTTTTAAGGTACTATATGTAACCCATAGGATATTGTATGCACATGCCGCTATTTATTTGCTAGATTTATTTTATTGTGGTAAGTGTTCTTAGCACAAGACTCAATTTAAGTAGACATACTATTATTGGATATAGATCCAAGGCTATCCTGAAAATGTCTTGAACTGTCTTATTGACTTATAATATCCATTGATTAGAAACTTCCCATTTCTCTTCCATTTTTAGCAGTATTTTAATCTAAGTTATAAAGATAAAACATACAATTTCTGATACACAAAGATATGGGAAGTAAGACCAATATATAAAGAGTCTTGCTTAAAGAAGAACTTACAATAGTTACAAAAAAATGAGATGTAGTTAGTAGGCAGATCATTAAGAAAATATTCATCATTTTTTAACAAAATATTCTAAAACATTCTAAGGATCAATGTACTTTTTATGGAATGTCTACCAATTTATATAGGGATAAGACATGTAACATGTGACAGTTTCCCCACGGGATCAATACTCTTCAGAATACATATTATCAAAGGACACTTTGGTTTTTTTTTTAACATCAATTGACACAGATTAGAGGTTCATTGCTCTCAGACTATTACAAGAAGCTTCTGACTTTCCCTTCCTTTTAACATCATGAATGCCTGTGCACTAAAAGTAAGCTTTAGGCAGGATGCTGGCACATTGCTAAGGAGCTAAAAATAAAGTTGGAAGGCAGTGACAGTGTACATATTTTTAAAGCCTTAACCGAACATATCAACAAAGCAATAATAATAAAACCTAGCCAGCAGTGCCACTGTCGAAGTGGCAAGCACAGCATGTGCTGTGAAACAAGACCAAACAAATCGACAAATCCTCGGAAATTGCAAGTCCTACTTCCCAAGAAATACACAACATTCAAACACTCAACAGAGACGCAAATGCGGCAAAGTGATCACGTGTTCTGATTACTAAGGCTGGCTAAAAGTCCACTTAGCTGGTAGAATCTGAAAGAGTTACACAGGCTTGTGATGCAATGACAGCTAGTCACATCAGCATTTCATTTAGTATAAAGCAATTTCTAGGAGCTTAAAAGGCTGCCTTTAGCGGGAACACTTCCCCACAGGTCATGCTGTCCCAAGTACCTCCTCTCCGTTGCACACCTTACTGTGGCTGCTTTCTACCAGGAAAAGGGGAGTGGGTGTTAAACAGTTTCAACCAAAGATCACCATCTCTTCTTTCTTACCTACCCATCACAGGCTGCAAGTGCAACACGTTTATGAGAGAGAAATGTGGCAGCAGCATTGACAAAACAAGACCCGTAGCTTCACGAACCTATTTTCCTCTCGACAAGAAGCTGAGGGAATATACAAAGAGGAAACTGTGACTTGTATTTAGATATGTAGGTACGTCAGCAGTGCCATAGCCTGAAAAACACAAATCTCCACTGAGTCAACACGTGAATGTTGGCAAAGGGCGCATAGTTTCAGGCTTTCAGCACTGTACACAATGGATAACCTCCAATTCCCTTCCGATATGAGTCCTAATTCTAATACTGCTTTGTACTGCTCTAAGGCAAACCCCAGCACATACATACAAAACACTGCAGGGAAATAGTCCCATTGTCAGATATACACAGTTCCTATTATAGAAATGCTATCATTACCGCATTCTGTTAAGAAATAGATAAAATTGGGCCTGTTATATAAAAGGGAAAATTCATGGTGACAAGAACCAGTGCTCATTTTCATTCATTTATTGAAAATTGTAACATTTATTGAGTCTTACATTTGCCAAAATCTAAAACCTATTCTTGCTATTGTTCAGTCCTAAGTAAAATATGTACATATAAAATACAGAACTCTGTGAGAAAAAAATCATTTTATTAGAAAAATAATTATTATTATATATTATCATTCTTTTATATTAAAATTAGTCTTATCTAGGACTTTCAAGAAAATTATAAAATTCACTGTAAGGAAAGCTAAATCTTATTTTCATTCATTTATCCATTCATCCATGCACTCAAAAATATTTTTGAAACCATTAGATCAGTGCAGGGTATAATGTGGCCTGAGAAAAATAACAATGCACTAGCATAACGCTACCCTCTGTTTTAATGAGGGTAATCATGCATAGAATTAAAGATCGACAGAATGTACTGTTTTGAGAGTGAGAGCACAGAAGGGGTAGGTTTTATAACACAGATACCGGGAGAAGTGAACTAAAAGATACTGTGTGATTTAGATATCTTTAAGAATTTCAAACAATGCATTTTGATCACATACAATCCACCCTTTTCTCAATTCCTCCGAGATCTATCCCCCTTCCTTATTCATTGAACTTTGTTTCATCTTTATTTAAATTTTATATTCTTAAAGACATATGAAATAGTCTGTGCTACCTATACATTCTTGGATGGGTGGTCTTCCACTGGAGCATAGATGATCTTCCAAAACTCATACATTGAAGACTTTCTCTTTTTCCCCAACAATTATCAGTTGCTAATAATTCCTTAGGTACAGGTGGGATTTCATGCCCACATCCTCTCTCCATACTCGGACTTGGTCAGTCTTGAGTTTGTGCAGCTTGTATGCAAGTTGCCAGCTTGCAGATGTGAGTTCATGTTCAACTTCCCTTTGACCACTTATTATTCTTAAAAATCTTTTATTCAACATTCCCTGGGCCTGATGAAGGACAGATAATTGATTTAGGGGTGAACATTAAGCAGTCTCTTGTTTGCTGTACCTTGATTAATTGTAGGTCTTTTTTTATTTATCAACTACTACATAAAAGAAACTGCATACCCTGTGGTCTACAGCAGTAACCAGACTACAAGATATACTGCTGCAATAGTAGCCCAAATGCGATTGAATTAACCAACCACTTTTCAATTGGATTTAGACGCACTCCATGAGAAGAAATCCATACCTGTCACTACCAAATTTTCCAAGAACCTGTGAGTAGGTTATAGTCCCTAGGGAAAAACCAACTATCATTATTCTGCTAAAGAAATATAGCAATAGAATGACTCCTAGTGACATATTTCTACACTAATAGATCAGTGCCTTGTTCAACCATCTTCAAAGGATCTTTTTCTTACCATAGATGGTATTGAACGCAGAGACTCATGAGTGGACAATATGGGGAGAATGAGAGGCTTAGGAAGAGTCGGTAACAAATGGGACAAATTTATGAAACCACTCCCCTCAAGGCTAAGGGATCTATGCAGAAGGGGAGGCAGAAAGATTTTAAAAGCAGAAAGGAGTAAATGACTTCAAGGAAACAGCATCTTCCAAACACAACAGGATTGATACCCAGCTTGGACAAGAGCTTCAGAGGCTCAGACCAGACAAAATCCCAGCCATGAAACGGGAAATTGGACATGGGCTCCCACCCCTAACAGGAAGTTCTTAGTTCTTTCCTTTTCTTATGGGAAAAGGAATAAATATTATTTTAATAATGAAATGTCTTTGGGTATATCAACAACACTTTCAGGCAGACTACATGCTGAAAAATATTTAACCAAAACAAAATAAACTTCAGAATTTTGTACATATTATGTTTTGTTTTGTTTCAGCAATTTTTGTCTTATTGGTTTTTTTGTTTGTTTGTTTTCTTTGATATTCTTTTCTTACATTTGCATTTATTCCTTTCTTTTCTTCCCCCAAACCTTGCTATATACCCCTCTTCATTCTCCTTCACATTCATGGCCTTCCTTTTCAATAATTGTGTTGGCAATCATATATGCATATATTCATATATGTATGCATATATACATATCATATATGTATATATATTTCTTCTCAGTCCATATAATATTAGTTATACGTATGATTTTCTTTTTTGTTCTTTTTAAAGTTAGATGTAGGAGAATGAGAACAGGAAATTTCATGACTGGGGATTATGATTGAGACTGTAAAATACCTGGGAGAAGTTGTGTGAGCAGAAACAATATGATTAAACTGTATCAAAAATTGGAAACAAAAAAGTTCAGCATACTGTATAAATGTCAACTTTAACAAAAAGTGTGTGCTTATGTGTGTGGTGTGGGCTTGAAATTTGGTAGTGCATATATGGAGAAAAGTTTTTGAATTTAGTAAGCACATAATAGATCATCGAATAATTAATAATGTGGAAAAACAACATATTAATCTACCTATTCTCATCACATCTTTCTCTAACCACTTTGTTATATTTTCTATAGTTTTCAGTTTTCAGAAAATAACCCTTATTGCCCATTTTGATATTATACATCTATTAAAGCAATCAAATACAATACTAGAAATGAGAAAGTTTCTAAAGTCCTGTAACATTTGTGTCTTTCAGAAGAGAGACAACAATACAATTTAGCCAAGAGTGATTTCTTTTTTATTGATTTTATTGAACTATACATTTTCCTCTGATCCCCTTCCTTACTCTCCCCTCCCTTTCAACCCTCTCCCATGATACCCATGCTTCCAATTCACTCAGGATATGTTGTTTTTTTTCTACTTCCAATGTAGATTACATCCATGTATGTCTCTCTTAGGGCCCTCATTGTTGTCTAGGTTCTCTGGGATTGTAATCTGTAGACTAATTTTCTTTGCTTTATGGTTAAAACCACTTATGAGTGAGTACAAGTGATAATTATCTTTCTGGGTCTGGGCTACCTCACTCAGTATAATGTTTTCTAGATCCATCCATTTGCTGCAAATTTCAAGATGTCATTAATTTTTTCTGCTGTGTAGTTGTGTAAATGTACCACATTTTCCTTATCCATTCTTTGATTGAGGTTGTTTTCAGATTCTGGCTATGACAAACAATGCTGCTATGAACATAGTTGAGCAGGGATTTCTTATTTACTCAACTGTTTCAAAATTGTTCCTAAAGCTATAGCGCTAGAGAAGATGGTATAATGTTGCTGGTTATCTCAAGATGAGTTTCATAATAGACATCTAATGAAAAGGTTTAAGTATCTCTCTCAATGCTAATTATATAATGGGCACCAAAGAGGCAAACTTCATCTCAATAGTATGAGGAGCATTTCTAAAGTTACTTGTCAGCCAAGCTTCATCTGATTTACTAAAAAAAAGAATTGAAGTAATTCATTGATGACCTTGTGTCCTGGATATCTAATGTTTGATATTTCATCTGGACTCCCTTTAACACCAAGAACTAGATACTACCTTTCCACTTTGTAGGTGAGAAACTGTAGATCTAGACAGATGTATAATTTGCCAAAGGTTCACAAATTAAGCTATGTTCAACTTCAAAGTTGTTCATATTCAAATAGAGTGTATTGCCCCCCACAAATTAAAAGTTAACACTGCCATAGTCCTAGAAAACACCACCTGCTTTGTGTTAAGTAAACACATACATCATGACATCATCTGTTTTCTTCTGTAAGCCTTTTAACCATTTCCATAATTTAAATTTTTAACTACTCTCTTATATGGTTAAAACAGAGATGCAAAAAAATGTTGATTTTATTTTAATGGAGCTCTAACATTTCAATTTATAAATATAATAAGTATGAAGAATTGTAGTAATGCATGCAAAGGAATTTTCTTTTTCCAAATACTTCCATTACTTCAGCAAACTGTTTTCATTATGAAGAACTCCATTTCATATATTTGGCATATGTGAATTCTGTTTTTTGCCACATCCTCTTTCATAATATTGTTCTACCAGTTATATTATAAAAATGCTTTTTCCTCTAAATAGCTCCCCATATTTTAAATTTAAATGGAAAGAATTACCCATGAAGTCCAGCTTCCTTGTCTTCCTGCTTTATTACATTTGCAAAGCATATTAAGAGTGAGATGCTTCTTCAGAGCTTTTACAATTGTGCCAGGACTTCTTTCAACAAAGTAGACTTGGGTTCAATATTTCCAATCCATTGTGATGGTTATCTTCACAATCAACTTTACTGGGTTAAGAATCACTGTGCTTATAGGCAGGATTTCTAGGGAGAAAAAGAAAAAGAAAGAGAATCTAGGTGCACAGGAGATGCCAGTAGATATGGAGAGGAAAGAGGAGGTGCAAGGTGGAAGGAAGGTAACACATGTGATAGAATATAGATTAAAATAAATGGATTAATTTACATTATAAAAGTTAGTTAAAAACAGCCTAAGCTACAGACCAAGCTATAATAAATAATAATAATGATGATGATGATGACCATAGGAAGGAAGAGGAGGAGGAGAAGAATCACCACTGTGGAGGGGCTAGATAGATAGCTCAGCTGTTAAGAGCTCCTCTAGATTACCTGGGTTTGATTCCCAGCACCCACAGGACAGGTCACAACCATCTACAACTCAAGTCCCATAGGATCAGATACCCTTTTCTGATCTCTGACAGCATAAAGCACACATGTGGTACTCATATACACATGCTAGGAAAGCTCCCAAACAGATATAATGAAAAGAATCACAGTAGAAAAATACCATGAATATGTACATAAGGACATTTCTATGATTGTTAAAAAAAAATAGAAGACCCAACCTGAATGTGGATGAGCACTGTTCCCTGGTTCAGGCTTACAAATAACATAAAAATGAGAAAATTAGCTTGGAACCACATGAATTTTTCTCCTTCCAGAGTGTGGATCCAGTGTGAACACAGGCATTACCCTCTGAATGCTGTATTCTGACCCCCATGATGAACTGTGCCCACAAACTGGAAGCCAAACCAAATCTGCTTCCTGTCAAGAATTGTGCAGCAGCAGCAAAACACTGCACATTCCTCTCTTCTTGTAGCACCTGGTTTGGGAGGCCTAATGTCTTATATAATTTTTCATATTTGTGATTAATTCTATGATATTTTTATTTCCCCTCTTTGTTTTTTATAAGGTTGTAACTCAAATAAGCTTTCTTTACAGTCTTCTTTAAATATTGGCCCCAATTTATTTTGTTGTTGTTGTGTTTGTTTTTCATTAGAATAATCTGATCCCTCAAACTTTTAATATATTTTTATTAGGTACTCACCTTTCTGATTTCTAAATATGCCATTCAAATTTAATCTTACTGAGATAGAAATACAAAATGTATTTCCACAAAAAACTTCGAAGATATTCAATTAAAAGAATTCTTTTGCAATCAAGCCGAAATATCTAATTGTGTGGGTTTTTTTATACAGAATTTGCATGAAATAAAGTGAGGCAGAAATTTTGTTTAACATTTCTATACAGATTAATTGTCATTGTTAGTGCTTTCTGAATATTTTATTGGAAATTTTATTGTCCAGCCAATCCTCAGTAGAACTCAAAGCAATTCTAAGCAATCCTGATTTCACTAACATACACTACTTTTTTTATCAATAGACATGGTTTGATTTTCATTCCTGTAATAGTCTTCTGTGGTTTCTTGTAGTCATTCCCTTTCCTTTTTACCTCTGGGTAGATCCATTTAGAAACAGAAGCAAGCATAGACTTACATTACCCCATACCAAGAGTATAAACGTCCTACATGTACTCTGTTGTTGATGGAATTACTGATTCACATGGGCATGTGTAAAGCAACATGCAGCCTCCTTCAGAGAGACACTGAAGTTTCTTTTGGCACACATAAAGTGGGATGAATTAACTACTTTTTACAAGATTATATTTGTATGTATATCTGGGTATGTGGACATGTCTTTATGCATGTTCACATATGACAGAAGATGTGTATGCACAAGTGTGCATATATATAGAGATCAGAGGTTGATATCTAATGTCTTCCTCAATTATTCTTCATCTAATTCAATTTCTCTCGATTGGCAATTGGAGCAGTCCAGCTAACTAGCTTTGCTTCGGGGATTTCCTGTCTTTGCCTTTTAAGTGCTTGATTACATGTGGGTAGCCATACCAGAACAGCATGTATGTGGAGTTTGGCAATCCACACATTTCTCACACTTGTACAGAAAATACTTTACCTATTGAGCTGTCTTCCAAGCCCAAGTTTACAAGTTTATGTACAAAAAAATAAAAAATAAAAAACCCTCATAAATCAGAATGGGGCTTTTCAGAGAAAACAGGGAAACAAAATATAAATTTTCAATTGAAATATCTATAATTCTGAAAAAATATTCTATTGTTCAGGATTACCATCACTGCCCTATTGGTCTTACTCTGAATTATGTTATTACTTAACCAAGGAGATCATGAGTCTCAAATTCTCAAAAAGTCTGGATTTCTAGGACCCAATTTTTCTCAGCTACTTTTAGACAGTGAACAAAACAAAACTGAAATTCATTTAGTGAGAGCAGGTATAAGAAGAAAGGAAATGTCCAAAGCTATTTGTTCGAAAGTAGATGTCAAGACCAAGTTCAATGCATACTTAAACGGGAGAACTAGGCATGATTTCTGAGGCAGTGGAACACTAGGTAAGGAGTCTTTTATAGCTTGTCAGATGGTCCTTTGGGCAGGTAAGCATCTGTTACAATGTTGGAAAGTTGAGACATTTTGTGGACTGTAAACCTTTAAATGTCAAGGATGCTATATGCCTGTCTCATCTTCACAACAGCTCAAATGCCACATCTTCTTGAAAGCTACTGTGACAGATCCCAATACCAGAATCAATTTCTTATTTTTTTAGTGTCCATAGCATGTTATGCGTGACAATAGACTCACTCTTGATTCTGTATATCATCACTAAATGTTTGTTTTCTGTACCCCCAACAAATTGTTTAAAGGATGAAATCATCCCAGAGTCATGGTTTTATTATATGACCTTGTAAGACTGAAATTGAGTAAGCACCTAATAGGCGTGTTAGACTACGTTAGCCTTCTTGGCACATGCAAGTGTATAGAAAGGTTTAATTAGATTAAAACAGAAAGAACTAAAAGCACTGAAATATGTTTAACAAAGATGAATATGTGACACTAATTCTGGGTACTAAGAGGATGGAAATATTGATAAAAACAACAAAATTCAGCATCGTAGATGCAGACCAGTTATGGTCAAAGACGAGAGGTCTTTTAGCTTGCTATTGAAGGTTCCCTATTGTATGTTTGAAAACAAACTAATGCAGCAAATATGAATTTTAGTTTCTCCACTTAGAGATAGTAATTAAACCTGTGGGAACACACTTACATACCAGTGTAGAAGGTAGACTGATGATTTGTATATTAAGCTCAAAACTTTTAAGCCATCCACATTTATAGAATGAGAGGAGAAAACTTTCAACAAGGCAAAGGAGAAACCTGAGAAGTGAGAACATAGAATAAGGCTCAATTATGGACCCATAGAGAGAGCTACAAGAAAGCTTAAGGTCAAATGACTCACAACCTGAGGGAGTGGGTTTGGAATTCTGATGTGGGCAGAGAACAAAGTGATTTTGATATGCAGTACTGAGAGGAGCTATACACAAGGGGAGACATAAGACAATGACTGACCCAGTAGAGGATTGTCTTAAAAAGAGATAAAAACACCATAAAGCACATGTTGTACAAACATCATCAAGTGGGTTTCCAGGAAGAACCTGAAAAGCTCAGAAAAGCATTTCCTTCACTAGGAGAAAGATGAGTCTCTGTTAAAGGCAATCATGTGGGAAGAGCTACTTAACAGCTAGCAGTAACTATGAACACAAGGCCACACAGTGCAAGGGATTGGCGAATTGCAGGCAACTGAGGGCTGCCCGAGCTAAGTAAATGATGGGGCTGAATTCACTGGGATTTGATTTTGTGCTTATTTTGAACCATTTACAGAAATAACAAATTGATTTAGGAGATGACAGACAATACTTAGCGAGTAAATTGTACCGAGAACCACTTTACATAAACAATTTTATTTTACACTTAACTATCCTAAGAAACAGCTATTATATTATGGTCATTAAAATTGATAAACTTAGTTTGGAGTTCATCTTATTCAGCAAAGAGACCAAAGTGCAAATTCAGGCACTCTGACTCCACAAACCATCGTCATGCTCTTCTCTCTGTATCCCAGGCTGTCCTTGAACTCACCACGTAGTGGAGGATGACTTTGAACTCTTGATGCTCTTCTTTTCATTTCTTAATTCCGGGATTGCACCCGTACACCATCATTATTCGATTGTACATTTCTAGGAATCAAACCTAGTGCTCTACCAACTGAACTCCAGCCATAACACAAAACTCATGATTTTTAATACTAGAGTTTTGTGACATCATTAAAACTAAACTGATAACCAGATCATGTATTTACATCTCACTGATTTAAATGATTACATCTCACTGATTTAAATGACTATTGAATAATAGTCTTTCCAATGGAGCGTAGAATCTGCACAAATATCGTTCATACATTAAAAAACTTATTTATCATGCATCTTTCCTGGCAAGTATCCTACAGTCTTTAGTGTAGGGCATTTTAGGAAAGGATGGATTAAAGAAAGTGATGTCAATTCAAGGTTCGGGTCAGGTATCATTAATTTTAGCGTGCTTGTATTTACATTTGTCTGAATTCAAACAGATGCTTAGTTTTACAAGACGAGGTCAGAATCTATCTTTTAAACCATAGTGATTGCCTAGTCAAACTTCAAACAGAAAAGGAAAGGAGAATTGCTACTCAGGATATCACAGTGAATGTAGGGGTAGGGAGATGTGGTGCCTGAACTGCATCTTCAAATTAAGCAATTTGAAGACAAGAACTTATTGTCTAGCCATCAGCTAGGGTCTGTAGTCAACTGGTTACAGCTGAGGCTCCATTGAGAAACCATTTTTCAGTCTCCTTTTTAAAAAAGGATAAAAAAGCAGCGTTTATTTTATAGCCAAATATTAGTGATCAATGGCCTGGGAACGTAGATCTTCAGGTAACCCCAAATTCCATATTGCAACATGAAAACAGTTTAATAAAGATTTTTCTTTTAATTTTTTATTTAAAAGTGTTGTTTTTTTTCAATTTACACACCAACCTCAGTTCCTCCTCCCTCCCTTATACTCCTGCTTTCCACACAACCCCTCATCCACTCCTCAGAAAGGGTAAGGCCTCCCTCATTTTCTTTTTTTTATTAGATTTTAAAAAATGCCAATCCAAATTCCTATTCCCTCCTTTTCTCCCATTCCCTCCACATACCCTCCCACTCCACCTCCCCTCTAATCCTAAGAGAGGGTAAAGCACCTTTCTTTGTGGAAGGTTCAAGGCCCTCCCTACTACATCTAGGCTGAGCAAGGTTAATATTCAAAGAGAACAGGATCCCAAATAGCCAGTAGAGATAAGTCCCAGTGCCACTGCCAGCAACCCCTCAGTCTGCCCCAGCTGTACAACTATCAACCACATTCAGAGGTCCTATGCTTGTTCTTTCCCAGTCCAGCTGGAGTTGCTGAGCTCCCATTAGCTCAGGTAAACTTGTTTCAGTGGATGAACCCTTCATGGTCTTGACCTCTTTACTCATATTCTCATTCTTTCTACTCTTTAACTGAACCTTGAGAGCTCAGTCCAGTGCTCCAACATTGGTCTCTGTCTCTGTTTCCATCAGTTGCTGGATGAAGGTTCTATGGTGATATTTAAGATAATCATCAATCTGACTATATGGCAAGGCCAGTTCAGGTACCCTGTGCTCTATTGTTTAGGGTCTTAGCTTATTATAGTCTTTTTTTACATCAGGAGAGTCATACATGCCCTTCATAGTGTCTAAAAATTGCCAAGTATATTTTTTCATTAAAATATACCCCCCCCCCTTTTTGAGACAGAGTTTCTCTGTAGCTTTGAAGTCTCTCCTGGAACTAGCTTTTGTAGACCAGGCTGTCCTCAAACTCACAGAGATCTGTCTGCCTCTGCCTTCTGAGTGCTGGGATTAAAGCCATGCACCACCACCACCCAGCTTTAAAAGATGCCCCTTTAATAATGCAAAAAGATTGTAAATGTACTTTGTATTCAATTTATAAAAAAAGTTCCATTACTTTAAGCTTTATTGCATTCATAGGGGAAAATAAACATCCATTAAAATCACTTTCTGTAATAAACAAGTAGTCCTAATTAAGTCAGCTGATGGACAGATTGGAAGTAGACAGGACAATGAGAACCAGTGACTTATGATCAAGATGGATTCTTTCTAAAGAACTCTATGTAGTATACATAAATTCTCTGTAATGCCCACTTCTCCCTGGTCTCAGATTTCCTTATATTCTTTACTCCTCATATCTGCTTTACACTCCTCCTTCATAATTCCTTCCTCTCTACCACTCTATCCTTCAAGTTAGTTCTATGTAAAGAAGAGAGAATGTCAGTTCTCTAACAGTAGTGTGATATGTTTCTCAGTCATCACAATTCCTAGAAATGTGGAATGTAAAGTGATACACAGTGAAAACTATTTCATTTTTTAGCTGAAGTTTTGTGAGACATGCTAGACTTTCTAGAATATCTCAAATCCGCCTTTTCTGCTACCATCAATTCTAGCCTTCCTTTAATTCACTCTTTAGCATAACTCCATAAACACAGAAAGAAACTGAATACCTATTGATGAACTGAAACTCCCCACCCCATTCCTATTGAAACTGATACTTATTGATTCTTAACATATTTAAGGGTACAGGAATTTCTTGATATGACTTATGTAAATGCAGTAAAGTTACCCAGAGTAGACATTATTACTATCTCCGTTTCAGAAGAAATGGAGAAAAAAATTAAATCATTTACACAGGAAGGAAGTAGATTTTAAAAATGCACTATAGAATTTCATAATATTCTAGAATTTGCAAGACCTTGCAGGTAAAATATTATTTCTCACACATTTCTATACTATAAGATGTCTAGAACTACTATATTGAGAAATTAACATATGTTAGTAAAGCAAGTTATTTTTATGAAGGAATTGTCAACAACAACAAAAAATAAACTGGTTAAATGTTACAAAATAAAAATGTTTATTTTTTTTAAATTAACAAAAAAATGTTATTTAACATTTAACAAAATTAAAATGTTATTGTTTTTCATACAAGTGCTAACAGCAGGCATTTATTAAAAAATTAATAACTTCCTTACACAACAACAAGCTACACAAGCTGAAGCAGTGTGCATGTCAAATGATTTTATTCTATCAATTATGTTTTCCCCTAATATTTTACAATAATATGTGATAGTATTTTTTTCTCATAGAGTGTAAACAAAACCAGTAGAAAACACTCTTCTCTTACCTTGGAGCAATGCACTTCAATTTGCTATGGGTGGGAGGGCTATTTGTGCTCAGAACTTCTCACATTGGGTTGAAATTATACCCTTTCCTTTTGGAGATTATGAAAAATGAATATTCGATCAAATAAACTGAGATACCCTGTCAGATATAATAACCTCCTTTGAAAGTAACATGACAACTGCCCACACAAAATGCAAGCTAGGGCAACTCCCAACCCAGTCTGAGCCCCCTTGCAACATCTCAGCAAATATCACATAACACTCATCTAATAGACTTACTGGAAAAAGACAGGCAAAAATAACCATCTCGTTAATAACAGTCCAACTCTGACATCCACAAATTTTATCCTAAGGTGTAAGTAAAATATCAGTCATCCCATTTTATTTCGGGGCTGCTAAAGAGTGACAGATCATGAATTTGAGGTATTGTTTATATTTTCAGCATCATTGCCAAACAGAGAGAAAAATGAAATGTTATTATCTTTTTATAAATTATAGCTATTTTTTACTCTCCTGGTGCTGAATGGAAAATGTTGGCTGAGCAGTGTCATGATGATATTATAGTTTAACTTATTTTTATCAGTTTACATACTAGTAGGATACAGAAGATAAGCAATTGGTATGTAATATCAAGTTATAATATTTAGTACTTATACTTGGGTTTTATTTTTGGCCAGTTGAAATTGAAATGATTATTAAGCAGTGTACTCCAGTTCTGAAAGATATTCTGAAAGAAGATCATCCCTAAGTAACACTTATACTGATAATGAATCAGCAGCATATTGAACAAAACTATTCAGAGACACAATCCTATAGTAAAAGGAGAAAAAAAGTTCCCCTGAATTCTCATTCATAATTAAACTGTGATTTGTTCAATAAATTACAACACCTCTCTCTATATATATACATAATATATACAATATAGAATATGTACATGTACATATTGTATATCTGGCAACAAATAGTCCTTTTTTTAGTGAGTAGTCTTATGATAACAGTAAGGTTATTATCAATCAAGTACAAACATTAATGGATATCTGTGATAAGAGGAATGTCATAAGCAAGAAAGCCCAAACGAGATAAATGGCACTGTTAGGCAGTCAGGTGTGCTGGCTTCAGGGCATAGTCACAACTTGGATGAGAAGAATTAATGAGTGGTGTTTGTGTGTGCACAGTGTGAGCACACACATGCAGAAGAGGAGTGCATATGCTGATGCTCTGTGTCAGTTTTAGCAAGGAACTGAGGTGACAGCAAAGAAATCCAGGAAGAGGAACTTTAGGAAGTAATGGAATAGATGGATGCATGGCTCTAAGAAGCTAGTCCTCAATTCTTGCTTTGCCAAGTAGCTTCAGAATACATTTCTATAAAGAGGACTGGAAATATTCTCATTCATCCTAAAATCGAGGAAAGGAGGACAGAAATCTCTAATAATATGGCACAACTGTATTTTTATAACAATTTTCTATACCAATATAAACAATGGGCTGAGGTAGGTATAAGCAGATTAAGAAAAAAAAACACTTTTATGTTGCAGAGTGCGGAGCCTGCTGGTTTATCTCAGCTGCCTGGCTAGCTTACACCCGAAATAACCACACAGAAATTGTATTAATTAAATTACAGCTTGGACCATTAATTCTAACTTCTTATTGGCTAACTCTTACATCTCAGTTTAACCCATTTCTATTAACCTGTGTATCGCCACGTTGCAGTGACATACTGGGAAAGATTTGGCATGTCTGTCTCTGGTGACTCCATGGTGTCTCTCCCTACTCTGCCTGTCTTTCTCCCAGCATTCAGTTCTGTTTTCTCTGCCTACCTAAGTTCTGCCCTATCAACTAAGTCAAGGTAGTTTCTTTATTAACCAATGAAGGCAACACAAAGACAGAAGGACCTCCTACACCACTTAGAGATGCTTGCCTCCATCATCAAAGGATAAGATGGATCTCTTGAGTCAGAGAAGCAGCCAAAGAGATAGGCAATAGTAAATGGACTGTACTAACCATCAAACAGGGCGATTTGTCTATTCAATAAATGATGTCAGCTGCTTGAGTTCCAACTAGAGAGGAAGATCTAAGGATGACAAGATATATTAGGCAAACATCTACATATAAATTTGAGACACTCTTCTATGGTTGGTGTTTAACTGAGAAATTAACAAATGCTAGTTTTGAACAGGCAATTTATAGAGCCAACATTATAATTTTAGGACATTAAAGTTTATCTAAAATGCTATCACTCTTCTTTAAATCATTCTAAACCTCTCTAGGTAAAACGAATCAACTTTAGAACCCTGCAGCACACAGGAGCTACCATGCCTCAGTGGTGGCAGCATCAACAGAATAAAGAGGTCTAATGAACACAAGGGTGGTACTGGTGGCCTTGGGTGAATGGTGAAAAGGATATCCACACAAACTCAGTTCTGACACCAAAGTCCAACTCATAGATTCAGCAAGACCACATAAATGTGTATGAGAAGGTGGTCTCTGCAGAATGAAGACTCTCTAGGGTAGAAAACATGGGCAGTTCAGGATATGCTTCCGGATCCTGACTGGAAGGAAGTGAGCTCGCTGACCAGGGAGAGTGTTGGGTAAGCAACTGTAGCAACTGAGGGGTGCTTAAAGGGCTAACTAGCTTTGGCTCCCAGCAAACAGCGTATAAAGTGGATTGAGAACATCTTGCTGAGCCAAAACCTAACAAACTATTCTCAAGGTGATGAGAAGTATTGAAAGGACAAGGAAGAAATCTTCTGGATTTTGTATGAAGGTGAATGTGGGAAATCTTTTTTTTTTTTTTTTTGGTTTTTCGAGACAGGGTTTCTCTGTAGTTTTTGGTGCCTGTCCTGGAACTAGCTCTTGTAGACCAGGCTGGCCTCGAACTCACAGGGATTCGCCTGCCTCTGCCTCCCGAGTGCTGGGATTAAAGGCGTGCGCCACCACCGCCCGGCTGAATGTGGGAAATCTTAAACATCAGAAGGAATCAGTATCAAAATAGATTGTCACTCACCTGACAAAATAGCAATCAGTCAGTACACACTGTGATAAAAACAGAATGAAACTACTCTCCAAGTGTCTTAGAGTTTCTGTTGCTGTGAACAGACAACAAGACCATGGCAACTCTTATAAAGGGACACATTTAATAAAGGGATAGCTTACATTTCCAAAGGTTTAGTCCATTATCATCATGGTGAGGGGGTTGACACCTGAGAGTATGGTGGCTGGCAGACAGACATGGTGTTAGAAAGTAGCTGAGAGGCCTACATCTTTCAGGCAACAGGGTGTGGTCCTTCCTGTCACAATGAGAGAAGCTTGAACAAAAGAGACCTCAAAGCCTACCCCTACAGTGACACAGTTCCTCCAACAATGTCACGCCTATTTCAACCAGGTCACAACTCCTTATAGTGTCACTTGGGTGTCATTTTCTTTCAGACCATCACACCTAGACTCAAGAATCTGTTTTGAATTGCTGAGAAAAGAAAGGCTGGAAAATTCTACCTTTCTCCATAACTAAGGATATTATAAACTATTACAATAGAATGCAGAAAAGACACATTATTTATGCAATAACCCTGAAATACATATATTCATCTCTACAGGGTGATGGTGGCACACACCTTTAATCCCATCACATAGGAGGCAGAGGAAGGTGGATCTCAAAGACTTGGAGGCCAACTTGGTCTAAAAATTGAGTTTCAGGACAGCCCGGACTGTTACACAGAGAAACCCTGTCTTGAAAAACCAGTATATATTGGACAAATTTGCTGAGAGTGAGAAATCTTGAATCACTCAGTCCTAAATGGAATGTTTCCATTAAATCTCCCCTGACAACTCCGAAAATCATGCAAAGAGGAGATGAATTTTGTGTAAGAGTCAGAGTAGACAAGAGGACACCCAGGAAATAAGACACTGTGATCACAGAGGGGTCAACTCCTAATTGTACTCACACAGACGATGATGGAATTTTCAGAGCCAGCTTCAGTCTGTGCCAGATGGGGATTCTAGAGCTGTGAGGAAACACAAGCCCTCATTTCTAACCCAGAAACTATCTCCAGTTGGCAACCACTCACAAATGAAAAAGTAGTTTTCTCCAGAGGAGTCTCAATGGGGATAAAACTAGCTTTTATGATGATAAATACAGATGAACTCAATGGCGTTTTTGAAGATTCTTTGCCTCATAATATTTTGTCAGAGCATTTTTTTTAACCTTAGGGAATCTTTCAGTATATTATGGTTTTAATGGGACTTCTGTGTATATGTCTATCTCTGCCTCCAGATGTGCTTCTGGTGCTTTTTCTTTGCCTTTTTCTGATGTTTGTCTATTTGTTTGGCTATATTCTGGTTTGTTTGTTTTGTTTTCATCTTATTTTATTATTGTTATTAAGACTGCTGGTTTACTACAGGCAGAAAGGATGTGGATTTAGATGGAAGGGAAAGTGGAAAAGATCTGGAAAAAGTTGGGGGAAATGAAACCATAATCAGAATATGTTGAATTAAAAAAAATCTATTTTCAAGAAAAGAAAAATAGGAAAAATTCAATGAACCTGAAAAACATTAAATGTTACATGTTATAAAATATGTTTATCCATTTTGACCCAAAGTATTCTCTGTTTAATAACTGACTATGCACCGTATGTAATTAATATATTAATTATTGACTCAGTATGCAATACTGATGTGTCTTGGTATGAAAATGAAATGGTATCAAGGATTAGTTTCTCTAGAGTTAATCACAGGTGTCATAAACTGTCATTATTATTGCAAGATGAAATTTGATAGAGCTTGTTACCTTTTAAATCACACTATCTAGGACTTCTACATGATACTAAACTCAGACTTCAAAAACTAGTTGGTCTTAACATTTGGAAGCAGCTGTCAAGTATTTAAAGATGGTGTTTTCAGAACGGTGAACTCAGCAGAAGAGAAGTATTAACTGAAAATCAAAATATAAACATATAAACAAAATAAATGAGGGAGGAAACACACAAGATATATATATATATATATATATATATATATATATATATATATATATATGAATAACTAGAACTCAGAATAAGATTAGAAATGAAGGATGATCTTAAAGAAACAATTAACAAAGGAAAATATTCAATTTATACTAAAATTTATAGTGGTTTGTTTCAAAGGTAGAAGTAATACACCAGTTTTAAAATCAATAAAACAGTAAGCATATATTTTAGGAAAAGAAAATAGAATAAAGCAAAGACAGAGGAATCATTCCTGACTGAACAAGATGAAAGAAGATTAGATAGCAAAATGCATCATGTGAATCTAAATGTGGCAGTAAGATTATTATTTTCAAACGTCAGGAATGGAGGCCTGACTATAAAATTATACAATGTACCATCAGTATTTTGAGATTTGGTTTCATCCGGATCCAAGAGAATCCCCATTTAGAGATGAGTTCTGGCACATTAGCATGAATAGAGAACTATACGAGCAAATAACTTCAGGTGTTGTCAGAAAATAATGTCACAATTCTAGTGTATTCCACTTCTCTCTAAGTTTAAGATCATATTATGTGAAATGACACACATCATAGAAATTTTTTTGAATTTGTTTTTAAATGGTAGGCTTATGTTTATTCCAAATAAACTGAAAATAATAAATATTTTCTATATAACACAATAAAATAGTATATGCCATGGAAATAGTTTTATTATAGAAAATTTGAAATAATAACAAAAGGTAAGAGTTACCAAGACACAGATAACCTCAGGCTCTTAGTGACTATCATTGACTTCTCTGAATGTTTGTTGCCAATAGAATTCCAAGTATTGTTTAAATATTCTTATAAATATAGAAAATCAATATCATAATTTAAAGAACTTCCCTATTTGTATCCTACCTATTTAAAAGTGTCAGGGTAGATGGGTTTGAAGAAGAAGTTTGGCCACCTTATACAGACAGAGAACAGGTAGTCAGTCCAAAAGGTGAGTAAAGCATTTAGAAATATGAGGTGTTTTCAAATCACACTGAACCTTACTGAGTGGATTATTGGATTTTCATAAGTTGAAAGACCATGATCGTCAATACAATCTCCTAGGAATGTGATGTGCCATTTATTTATTTATTTATCTTTACCCAACATTTACAATTGGCAGTATGCCTAAAGTGATAAAGGGCAAATTATTTGACACGACTCTCCCTTTCATCAATAATTAACCCTTGATTTCTATCATTACCCTCAAGTAAACAATACATATAGCATGGTTTGGATCCTGAAGCATAAAGAGATAATAAGGCTTCTGCTGTTTAATGTACTATCAAAGATGAAATCTATGATGCTGGAATGGAGGGGTTGGCTTGGCTGCTTACCCCAAGTATTACAATTGAGTTCTTACATAAGAATCTGAATTCTTGATTCTATTCCAGAAAAGGGATGCATTGAAGTAGGAAGGGTTTGGTGTAGAGGGGAAGGGAGTGGTAAAGCATTTTAAGAAATGAAACTAGTGACATAATAAAGAGAAAAAAACGTATTAGTTGTACAAATCAAATGTGTGGTACTGTGATTTTATAAGTAAACATACTTGTGGCATTTTGATTTTGCAGATTGTACAAAAATTGCCAGATATATTGCCTGTTTCTGAAATTAAGGAATAAATATTTTCAGACTAGTGAAGAAGTGCAAATGGTGTTTTCTTCCTTCCTTTATGTTATTCTAAAGATAATTAATGTCATCCCCAATAGTTAACAAGTTCCCCCAAGAACCTCTAAATACTACAAGCTGTGGCTTTCTTTTTCTCACCTCACTATCCCTCAGGTGATTGTCTTTGGTGCTCATTCGTTCCTATCAATTATTGGTTCTGCTTCCCCATGGCAACCCATTTGTAAGCCATTTTCTTGAGAAGTGTTTTACAAGAAAAAAATGATAAAACTGTATCATCCCTCCCCATATTTTTTCAGTGTGTTGATACCCTCAAAGGTCCAGCAGACTGGTCATTCACATAAAACCTAAAATTTAATGTATGCTACTGCTTTTAACTTTCATCTTTAATGATGCTTCGACTCCCACTGCACCCTTGATATCCACTAAACTCCTTTTGCTGGTTAATTATGACTACCTGCTGGGTTTGTTGAAAAAACAACAGAGATATTAGAAGGCACGCCTCAGGTACATCTGTGAAAGCATTTTCACAAGTTAGATTATGGAGGTTCTTACTTAAGAAATGGATTGATTCCCATGACATATTATTCTGCAGTGGTAAAAAGTAGGAGGGGAAGACTAATGGAATAATGCAAATCACTGGGAAAATATCTTTGGAGTTATTACTCTGCTCCTTCCTAATCTTTTTTTGCTGATTTCATGGCTTTTTTGCTCTGCCATGCTCACCATAATATGATGTACTGCTGCCTCTAAAACCATGAGCCAAAATAACCATTTCTCATTTACATTGCTTCTGCCAGAATATTGCATGACAAGCATGAAAAAAAGAACAATGTATATGCTTGCTAATACCAACTCTGTTGTGCCACCAGCACCCTCAAGATAAAATGCTAATTCTGTTACCCGATGTGATTTCCTCCAGAGTCTTTGAAATATCCGAAACAGCCCAAACCAAAATAAAATCCATGTGATCTTTCTACTAAAGAACATAACAGGTTCCCTCCTGCCCCTCCTCTCACTGTATTGTCTTACTATTAGAAAAAGTCTGCAAAGTAATTCAAGCATGGACAAAATAACTTAGTTGAAATAGCACTTTCAGGTTCTATTTATTCCTCTCCCTCTTCCTGAAACTTATATTTAAGGCAACATGGGATTGAGGAGCTTACCTAAAATCCTCTGAGATCTATTGTCCTATTATTGTGGTTGACATTCTCTTCTAAATGATTTTTCTCCCACAGAAAGTTGTCTTTGGCCAATCAGTACATTTTTATAGTCAAACTCACACACTTTGATTCTAAATAGGCAAAAATTAATCAAACCAAAAAGTTAATTCTCACTATACAGAATGCATAGAAGGTTGTCACTCACTTTTCGTATCTCCAATTTTAAGCGCATTTTCTTTAAATATATATTCCTCAAAACCAATGGTAGGTTAAGCAGAAAGCATTAAGAAAAGATGACATAGAGAATACTTTTAACCAAATCCAGTAAAACTGTACTAATAAGCTAACCCCCATCAATGTAAATTAATCCTTTCTGAGAACATTTCTGTAATTACTGTAGTGAAATAACTATTACCTGCTTTAAAAACCTAAATAAATGATCAGTTTTAATGAGTACTATTGTAAGTTTGTGTTTCTAGTCAGGCTAATATGATATTTTCTGTGTACAGTGCACTCATTTATTCAGTCCCCCATCCATTTAACAACATATGTTGTATGTTCAATATATTCCAGACAGATGTGTGCATAAGTAATCACACTACATTAGGATGAGGAAAGATTAGCAGTTTGGACCAGGACCAAAGGGAGTACAAACAACAGAGTCATCAATTCTGCAAGGCTGATTAAGAGAATGCTTAACGGAGAGAATGCACATGAGATTTGATCTTGTGGGACAGAAGTCTTAGAGTCTACCAGGAGAGCAATAAAGAAGAGCATAACAAGCAGAATAAAAGTTAGGTAAAGTATGAAATAATAACACTTCTTTTCAGAACTGTAAATACTTCTAAATAGAAAGTCTCAGATGTCATGGACTTTGGGATCAGAGAAGATAGCTTTGAATTTAGATTCAATGTTTGTTTTCAGTTTAGTTTAAGAAAAGTTCAGTTATACTTTCCACACTGCTGTCTTGTTCATTTGGTGAAGGAAGGTAGCAGTAATAGTCACCGCAGCCTTTTGATACAGAATGAATAAAATGTTGCTGGCTTTCCTAGTGTTGCTATGATGAAACACCATGACCAAAAGCAACTTGGGGAGAAACAGATTTATTTCTCTCACAGTTCCATAAAAGAGTCCATCATCAAAAACAGAGAGCTGTAACCTGGAGGCAAGATGATGGAGAAGCATGGAGGGGTGCTGCCTGCTGGACTGCTCCTTATGGCTTGCTCAGACTGGTTAATCCAGTACCACTGGCCTTAGGGTGGCCTCACCCACGATGGACTAGGCCCTTCCATATCAATCACTAACTAAGAAAATGTCCTCCAGGCTTTTCTACAGTACAGCCTTATAAAAGCATTTTCTCAGTAGAGTCTCCCTCCTCTCAGATGACTATCTCTTGTCACAAGTCGGTATAAACCTAGCCAGCTTGCCTGCTAAACAGTTTTATGCTGCCTGTAGGACACAGAAAATTCTCTGTAACTACAGGAAGGCAGTGTTGTAACTAACAGTGTTACTACCATTCTTGATGTTGATACAAGGGGAAAGACGATGAGTACGTGAAGATGAAGCCATGTAGACTATGGAAGATGGGCTAAGAAGTGCAGTGAACACATCTTTGATATTATGTTCACTCACAACATTTTTCAAAACTAAATGAAATCAATACTTGAAATTTCCTATCCTTCATCTGCACAATTTAATCATCCAATTAAATATTTTTATCAGTCTAATACTGTTATTGATCCCGCCCTTGCCATACAGATTTTCCAATGCTCAATTTTCTATTATGTCTAGCCATGTAATCTTTGCCAAGATGTAGAAATTAATTTTCATGATGTCTTCACTTGTAGCTATTTCTGCGGGGTTTATTAAACTTTCAACTTGACATTTTGCCTTAAAACCTCCCTACCTACTTTTTTCTTCCTCCACATTTTAAATAAACTCATGTATTCTAATTATGAAAATAGAAAATTATGAAACTAGAAAAAATATTTATATTTTTGCTTTAGTGGAGTCACAACACTGACATAACTATATTAATCACAGCATAATTAAAGCCTCATTCCAAACCAAATAATCTTTTCTTATACTTTTAAAAAATAGACATTCATGTGCTATAAATATTCTAGCACAAACAACAAAAATGAAGTTGTATTTGAGAACTATAAGAAGATATTTATACAGGAAAATGAATTTAGTTCTGAATAGCATCCTGATAAAATACTTTTGCAGTATTTCAAAATAGTCATTTCCATAACTCCTACCCATGATATAGTTGCCTTGCCAAATCCCAAATACTGAACTAGCAAAAATAAAAACTTTCTCAGGCATAAAGATGCTTGGAGGAAATGTACAGACTAAACAAGTTAGATTTTGTAAGATAAGAAGAGCTACCTTTAGATTTCTCGTAGTAAAGACATTTTTTTCCACTAGCATTTTCCTGAGATGAAGAGGAGTGAAAATTTGCATGTTAAGCAATTTGTAATATAGGAACATTTTTTGCATGTTAGAATCCACAGGTGATAATATTCAATCAAAGTGATCATTCAGCGGACTTAAAACATTAACAAAGATTTGCAACCATCAGCATAATTTAAGTGTAGAACACTTTTGTCATGCCTATGTTTGTCAAACATATGACAAACACCTGAAATAGCTCATATAGAAAAAGAATGTATTTGTCTCACTTCTCAGGTATTAGTCCACGGTCAGATGACTGTCTTGCTTTTGGGCCCATGACAAGGCTACTTATCATGGCAAAGTACGTGATGAAACATGACTGATGGTATCACAAGTCAGGGCGAAAAGTGGAGCTACCTTTTTTTTTCTCCCAGTAATGATCTAAAACATTCCCACAACTTTTGAAGGTTCTATCACTTTCCAGTAATAGTTCACTCCAGACCGAGCTTAAAACAATAGATCTTTGAACTGGTTTTAAAATCCAACAAGAACTAAACCTTATACAAAAAACTACAAGAAATGAAGAAATACTATGGGTATTTATGAATTAAATACACACATACCTATCTTTACTGAGTCTTATGTTTCTAAGATTGTCTCCACTTTCTCTAAGATATAATGTATCAGTAGAGGTAATCACTAAGCACTAATTTATACATGATTTTTTCTAAATTACCTAACTTTGTCCGTACAATATAAAACATTTTTGAAAACTTTTTCTGGAGAAAATGTTATAATTGGAATCTTGAATCCCACTCATAGATCCATGTACTGATGGCTCGCTTGGTCCTTATGGTGCTAATGGGAGTTGAAATATATTTAAGAAGTAGGGCTTTGGCAGATGTTGCTAGATCATTGGAGATAAATAGTCGAAGAGGACTCTAGGAACTACAGGAACACAACATCTTCTTCTTCCTTTGTTTTTGTTTGTTGGATGTCACCAGGCAATGCTACCCTTATAATATAATTCTTCTTCACAGACCAAAGAGCAATTGGACCAAGTGAATACAGCCCATAACTTCCCAACCTATAAGCCAAAGTAAATCTTCCATCTAGTTAAGTGTTTTACACTGGGAAGATGATTCATTCTCATAGGAAATGAGAAAAAATCCTTTCATGTTCTATGGTTCACTAGTAAACCAAAACCAGTCTTAGTCATTTTTGTAACTATATTTATATCCTTTTTGACAATACAGGGAGATTTGTAGTCATCTTTGAAGCTTATAGTCTCATGAATAAAAAGATTTTAGAATGGAATCAAAAGGAAACACAAGAGAAATTATTACAGATAAAAAGCTGTAAACTTCAGCTGCTGCCCAGAGGAGATGGGTGAATCAGAGAGAGGAAAAAGCTGTGCCATTTATGTTAGAAAAAAAAAGGAAAAGTTTATGTTTTTCAGACTAATTCAGAAAAGTTAACAAACACCCAACTTGACATGGCTGCAATGCTTAAGCTGCTGCACAGGAAGCAGGCATGCAAGCAGAAAAAGTTCAGCATCTCAAAAAAGGTCTAGTTACTTCTTATATCTCATCAGCGTGGCTTAAGGTGAGTCCACCTTCCTAGGGGAGGTCCTTTTCCCATGCAATTGAACCACCCAAGCTGGTATGTTAAACCTCCACTCAGGTCAGATTCTTGTGGCCAGGAGCGTTTTCTATTCTAACATGCCTATTGTCATACTTGGCCACCAATACTTACTATATTATGTATTGATAATAACAGAATTTTGATTTGATATTTCAAAAAATAAGACTCGCACTGTAAACAACTGGGGAATATCTATGAAAGTTCAAGATTCCTCGAAGAATATTTATTTGATATTTCAAAAAATAAGAATCACACTGTAAACAACTGGGGAATATCTACAATAGTTCAAGATTCCTCAACAAAATGGAAGAGAATACTTCTGTCTGGACGTTTCCTTCTAAGATTTGTCTAAGAATTTGGAACGTGAAGGAGTCAAATGGTGTTGAGGAAACTATAATATCATTAGAAGCTTTCCTGAAGAAAACAAGAAGAACTGAATTATAAGCGGAGTCAGAAAGACAGAAAATGAGGTTTAAAAGAACCACCTCAGAACATGAGACTAGTATCTGACTAGTACCTGTAAACTGAATAAAGTGCACACCGCTGCACACCATAAAGCCTACAGCCTTTGCAAAAGTGGAGCTCAGGACTGTGAATTAAAACAAAGCAACTTCATCTAATGAGACAGGCTTCAGCTTAGCATATGCTAGGTTTTTATTAATATATTATTGTCTTTACTGTACTGACAATGATAGCATATTTCTTAGTACATTTCCAACTTTATCACAGTATTTTAATGGGTTACCTAATGTGTTTTAAATGTAAATCTATTTCACACTTTCTGTTTCTAACTAGTTCTTCAAGTTTTCAGAGTTCTTCAGCTACCATCATAGCGTTACATATGGATAATCCTTTCATTTCACTTGTAAACTTCTCAGTGCTTTTTCTAAATTCTTACCCCTAGCTCAGCAACTTTTATACTGCATTAATTTAGAAGATGTTCTGGGTAAGCAAATAACAAAAGCACATTAAATTATTTGAGTAAATACACACAAAGAAGTCTCTGTGTATGATGTATGCATGCACACATATAGTAGCTTTAAAAAGATTAATACACAATTAAAATGTGTGAGTATAATATCTATTTCTACATTTCTAAATTTGGCATAATTTTTATGTACTTATATACAGTCAGCTATGATTTCTATCTGAAGTCATGATACAAGCATACACTCTACTACTTCTTTAAGTAAGCATACATAATAAGGGAAAGCTGTACTTTTAGGGTGGTGGAAATTATAATTTAAAAAAAACACACCAGTATCAAATTACAGCAGTGAGAAAAGCTTCAGAATAGCAAACTGGAAAGCTTGGAGTATGATATAGTAAGCATGGGAGAATCAGCTGTTTTAAGAAATTATAATCTCAAAAATAAAATAGAAACGAAGTTGGTTTATGACTAGTGAAAGCTAGTGAAAGTCAATGTACAGATGTATTTTTTTATTTTTTTACTTTTTGGTTTTTCGAGACAGGGCTTCTCTGTAGCTTTGGAGCCTATCCTGAAACAAGCTATTGTAGACCAGCCTTGCCTCAAACTTACAGATCTGCCTGCCTCTGCCTGCCAAGAACTGGGATTAAAGCGTGAGCCACCATCACCCAGACAATTGTAACTTTTTCCACTGAAGGTTTTCCTAGAGGAGAGAGATAGATTTTCCATCATCACTGAAAATAAATAAAAAAGTCTTCTTTCTACACCTACCCCTTTATCCTAACAATTCTTTTATTAAGAATTTTTTAAGTTCTTACATGAATAATGTAGTGGTTTGAACAAGGATGGCCCTATAGTTTCATTTATTTAAAGCACTATCTGCCTGCATATTCCAATGCTCACCGTCATGATGACAATGGACTAAACCTCTGAAATGGTAAGCAATCCCCAGTTAAACGTTTTCTTTTATAAGAGTTGCTATGGTCATGATATCTCTTCATACCAAAATAACAATGATTAAGACATCTCCCAGTCTTCCATACTGATCCCGGAGCATTTGTAGGGGTTGAGTTGTGAATGTATCAATCAGTGGTTCTATGCATTTTAACCAGTTGTTGCTTTATGTGACAGTCTCCTTCTGCTACAAAGGAAGTTTCTTTGATGAGGAACAAGAGTTACACTTATCTGTAAGTGTATGATTAAGTATTTAGAAGGCAGCTTATCACCAGTTTAACAGAGGGAGGTACAGTAGGTTTTTTTTCATGGTGTGTGTTGTCACCAGCCGTGGGTAGTTGTCACCAGTTAGGTTTACATTACCATGGATGAATTTCCTATTGAGTAATGTTTAAATCATAATAAACATCTGGTGGCTGCCCTTAAGAAAAAATGTCACTATTTTTAACTCAGAATTTTCTGGCTGGGTTGGTCTTTGTTGCAGTTTGTAGGTTTTATAGCTGGATAGAACTATTGATTGCTTTTCATAAATGCTTATGGGTGAAGGATGACTATGATTATTCACCAGCAGTGCTTCCCAACTGTAGAAGCTTACTAATATCATGGAGTACATTGTAACCCCTCTAATTTTAGTCTAGAACTACCACTGGAGGTAGAACTTAACCTGAGAGTTTAAAAGGTCCCCCTTGGACTTCACTACAACCAAATGGAACTATAATAATGTAGCTAGATTCAGATGCAAATATAGAGAATAGACAGCATATAACCCCTTAGTACTGCTATGACTTAGATCCCGAATGTCCTCCTCCTGGTTTCTATTGTTGTGGAGAGACACCATGACCACAGCAACTTTATAAAGGGAAATATTTAATAGCATTTAATAATTATATTACTTCTTTCTTCTATCCTTGACTCTAAAGCCAGAAACTTGTGGCCAACGCTGCCAAGTTCTGCTATTTTCTGAGGCTTGAACATGCATAGAATTATATATTCAATTACATCTTCACCAGCTTTCAGTTTTCAAAGTTTTCCTTCACTGCCTAAACTTAGCTATCCTGGAACTTGCTCTGTAGATCAAATCGGCCACAAACTCAGAGATCTACCAGCCTGGGCCTTCCAAGTGCTGGGACTAAATGCAAGTGACACTACATTTGGCTCTAAGCTTTTTCTTTTCACTAAGATAAAAACTTAGCTGGATAGATTCTCATCCTGAGGTCACCTGTTTATCTCCTTGAACACAGGAATTAGTTCCATTCCCCTTCTTATTGTTCCTTTTCTCCTCAAATTGTACATTTTGTATTTTTTCTTCTTAAGTTTGCTCCTTCTCATTATAAATCTTAGAGTCAACACTAATAACTACAAGACAGAGTCTATACATAGACTTTTACAAGGGAATTAATCCAAAGCTCTTCAGTTTAGCTTCAGGCAGATTTTTTTTGATAAGGGCAAAAAACAACTACATTCTAAGATAAAATATCACAAGAATGATCTCTAGGCAACATAATAAAATTCTCTCTGAAAATTCTTGAGCCAGGCTCCCACAGTTCAAAGTGCCCTCAGCACCACTGTCTTCCATGATCCTACAAGTATGGTCCATAAACCAGCACTTAAAGTATTGTGATGCAGGATGTCTTTCTGTATGCAGTAAATATGAGTTTATCTCATTGGTTGATGAATAAAGCTGTTTCAGCTAATAGCCAAGCAGAATAGAGTCAGGCAGGAAATCCAAACAAAGATACAGAGAGGAAGAAGGCAGAATCAGAAAGATGCCATGTAGCCGCTGAAAGAGGGACATGCCAGGGCATCACTAGTAAGTCACAGCCATGTAGCGATCAATAGAAATGGGCCAATTTAATTGTGAGCGCTTGTCAGTAATACACCTAAGCCATTGGCCAAACAATTATTAATATTAATATTAAGCCATTCAGCACTGGTTCTCTTATAAGTAGATGCAGGCACCAGCAGTAGAAAATGTCTCCATTTACAGCATTCCACTGTTTTCCCAATCTAAAGTGTCACATATTCCTCCCAACAAAAGCATGGGCAGACCTATCACAATAATATCCTACTCCTGGTACCAACAGCTGTCTTTTAGGGTTTCTATTGCTGTGAAGAGGCACCATGACCAGGGCTGCTGTGGGAATTCCTTCAACCAGTAGCCTTTAAGATACTGGCTCACTGGTCTCATGTACTATATACGCAGACAAAAAGCATGTTCAGGCTCCTTGGCTGCTGAGTTCTGTTCCAGTTCCTTGCACATGCAGAGGACTGTGGATCACTATTTTCTGTGAGTTTACTCCCTAATAAATTCTGTGCATTTACCCACTAATAAATTCTATGAGTTTAATCCCTCAATAAATAAAGCTTTATTATACTCCATTCTGGGCTATTGTGGAAATCTTTCATACAGCAACACGTAACAATTCTTATAAAAGAAAGCATTTAACTGGGGGTGACTTACTGTTTCAGGAGTTTAGTCCATTACCACCATGGCAGCACATGTGAGTGTGCAGGCAGACATGGTGCTACAGAAGGAGCCGGTAGCTTCACATCTTACTCTGCAGACAGCAGAAGTAGTCTGTCCCACTGGGCATGCCTTGAGCATATATGAGACCTCAAAGCTAGCCTCCACAATAAAACACTTCTTCCAGCAAGGCCACATCTACTCTAACAAAGCTAAATAGTGTGATTTTCCATGGCCAAGCATTTAAACACATGCATCTATGCATGCCATACCTTTTCAAGCCACATCTTCCAAACACCCATATATTACAAGTTGGGCTCTATCTTGATATTATTGGAAGAGTTAAAAAGGCTTTAAACTGTGGGGGCTACAAGAGAACTTTATTTGTTTAAGGCCATGCCTCTAATAGCACAGGACATTCATTGTTCTTATATTTCTGATCATGAGGTGATCACATCTTGGGCTATATGCTTGCTCTTTCTCACACGACACATTCCTTGCTTCAAGAAAATAAGTCTACCTGACTACAGACTGAAACTCTCAAAATTAAGTGAAAGCTATAAAAACTTCTTCTCTCCAGAAACTCGTTTATCTCAGATGTTTGTAACAATATTAGAAAAGTGATTACTAGAACATACATCCTGGTAAAAGTTCCAAAATACTTCTATTGGAAGTGGCTCAAAGTAGCTAGTCCAAATGAAAGGAAGCTGAGACATATCCTAAAGCTGTATTTCTTTGGCAAGTGTACTCTTCTTTTACATTTAATTTGGAGTGTCTATTAGCAGTGAGGAGGGGACAGTGTCCAAATACAGAAGCCATCTCTGAACACTACTGTAGGTAAAAACATACTGCTTTTCTTTGCTTTTTCATATTGTCTCTCAAAGGCACTCAGTCCTCCCTGACAACACACTAAAACTGCTTAACTGCAGTGTAGGGGAAATTGCCTGAGATTCTCTTCTCGGAGATACTTGGAAAAAGAGAAAACTATGTGAAATAACAAGGGTGACAATTTAAGAAATGCATAGAAGGGATAGGGAGAAACTGACAAGTATTTTTCTATATTCTGATGTTTCATATTATATATATAATATGTATAACTTTTATATACATATTATATATGTATATAATATATACATATATTTTATACATATAAAATTTTATATGTATAAAATGTATATATACATATATGTATATATATATAAATATATATAAAAATAGGAGAACATCAAGGAGTTACAGAAATTTTAGGGATGCTGTGTTTTAACTCTTTTAAATATTAGTACTACTTTTCCCCCTGTGAATGAACATCTAAAAACTCGGTTCTTCTTATCACTATTTTATATTTTATTGGCATGAATACCTCCTCGAGACCCAAAATGTTCCCAGTCATGTCTCTAAACCAATTTGAAAGTTCCTGCAATGAGATCTGCACCCTGCCCACAGCTTGGTGTTAATAAAGAACATGTGCTTTCTTTCCCTTGAAAAGTTCATGTGGATGGGGTCGGGAGCAGACTTCTATTCTCTTTTATTTTGCAGCTATGGAATCTCACTAGAGTGGAATATTTACTTCTACCCCGTGGTCTCATAGTCCTTTTTAAAGCAATCAAAAAAGCCACCTCTTTTCATTTGCTTCTTATAATCAAAGGTTTCCATTTGAGTATTTCTACTCTCCAAATGTTCAAAGAGTTTTAACTAGAAAAGACTTAGTGATAACAACACAGCTCATGTTTTCTGTGAGACTTTGTAGTAAAGAAGCCAGCTCATAGCTATTTTCTTACCACTTAAATGTGCTTGCTTCAAATGTTGGCTATGATGTCTTTTCTCTGTTATCACGTTGACTATCCCTAATTAAATTAAAAGTAGTTGAATCTTTCCCTGGTGTTTTTCTTTGATCAACAATTACACCTCTTTCTTTTTTCTCCCGAAAATGTTGTTCAGCTAGAAGGAAAGATTAACATACTCTTTGATTAGTTATCATTACTTCACCTTCACCTGTTTTACTGACTACAACAGAATGAAACCTTTGACTCTATGATCCTGTCCCACCTCCCTTTCCCTGCATACTCAGTTTGTGTTACCAAACTAGGATCAGAATTATGATTTCATTCAGATGTTGACTTGTCTTCAAAGTTCTCTGAACACAATGTTCTCTAGTATAGCAAACAGCCAAAATACAGATACCCGACTTATAAGAGTAACATGAAAATAATACAATAAGTCACATGGTTGTATATATTGTGTGTTGGACTAGTACTGAATACCAAATGATTCACCTTTGGAAGAAAAGTATCAGATTAAAGAAACTAACAACAGACAGAGACAGACAATCCAATACTTCAGCCTCATTTAAATATGGGGTCTGAATTCACAAAAATAGAAAATAGAGCAATGGTTTCTAGGGTTTAGATCAGAGAAATAGAGGGATTTTGTGTGAAAGGCTGAAATGTTCTTTAGATGGATTAATAATTACTGCAGATTAGTGCTAATTACGTGCTAATATGCAGCAGGACGACTACTGTTATTAATGGTACATTGCATCTGTGAAATTTCCTGAGAGGAAATCTTCAGTGTTCTTAATGCATAGACACACATACACAGAGAGACAAATATACATAAACACACACAGGCAAAGGAACAGAGACAGACACACAGAGAGACAAGCACATCTGTAAACATACACAGACATACAGAAACACACAGAAACACATACACAGACACATACCATGCACACACACACACACACACACACACACACAGGTAGATACACATATAGGTCCCCCAGAAATGCACACACAGAGAAATGCATGTACAGAGGCATGCACACACAGATATGAATACACCACACACACACACACACACACACACACACACACACACACACAAGCATATATGTACACCCAAATGAAATAAAATAAACAAATAGTACCCGGGTGAGGTGACAGTTGTGTGAATTAACTTGACTGTGGTAATCACTTCACAATATTGTGTATCATAAAACACTGTGTTGTGTATCTTCAACTTCAGCTGCCACTATGCCTCAATAAAGTTGGAAATAATAATGACAAAAAAAACTAACAACATCATCTTTCTGTATTTCTTCTTTTCTTTCTTTTTCGTTAAGTCTATTGATATGTTGTTAATACACACCATATCAAACAAGAAAATACGCTGAATTTCATGAATTAAGTGAATAAATTTGTGTTTATCAAACATAAATTAGTTATTCTCATTGCTCATTTAGGGACTATTATTCTGAAAATAACTAGGGTTTCTGTGGGCATGCATCAGTTTTGTCAAATAGGCTAGTAAAAAAATAAATGTTACAAAATTCATTTAGGACATACTTGTAAATCCCCCTAAATCTTGGATGTTGATAAACCATAAAGAAACAATTAAGTAATATACTCTAGCAAATAGCACTCAAGAATCTAGTCAGTTTTGCATTTGAACAAAGAAGATTTTGAAACTCTTATAAATATTATTAACATTAATGTTATTCATAGAGAAATAAAATTTTGCAAGATAACTATTTTCTTGGAAAGAACACATTGAGATAACTCTTTTGGCATATTATGAGGAAGTCTAAATATCACTAATTATCTTTACCATGAAAGTAAAAAAGACAGTGACACTGACTCAAAATATTGGAAAATGTAAGATAAAAATTTTGACCTTATAAGTCCTTGTGAAATCTCAATTTGTAGAGCCTTTTAAATCAAAAATATGAAAATAACTAAAAATTAAACGTAATTAGATGCATCTGTTTTATTTTAGAATACTGTGTATGGTAATCTGATTTTCTACTTAAAAATAAAATGTCCAACTTTCCCTCCTTTCCTCCAAATCTAATCCTCCAGCCACATCTACAGTATTGTGAGAGACCACCTACACCATCATCCCCTTCCTCCCTGCTCCCCCTCCAAGATCACACAGATCTCCCACAGCCTTCTGCACTACCCCAGTGCCCATTGTCACAGTCTCCACTGCCCACAGGAATATCCTGGTAACCCATTTGGCATACATGCCATGGAAGTAGATAGAACAGGGAAAAAGGTAGGAAATCTTCATATTTTCACTGTCTTTCCCTGCTGCTAAATTCTATACCTCGGTTTCATCCCGAACTGTGTGTCAGACTACCTGATGTGGCCATTCCTCCTTCTATGCTCCCATTCCCAGGGGACTAACCAGATCTTGGTAGCATGCCCTGCTATCCTCCCTTCTGTGGACTTCTCAGTCACCCCCACTCCTTCTAGCCATTCATGATCCCTAAGTGTCCATTCCAAATATCAAGAATCCCAGTGGCTACACTTTGAAGGATAACAGAAGAATTTCCTACCATCCATCTAACCCATGGAGATCACGGGAAGGGCAACAAAACCAACTAACAGAATACTCACCCAGCAAAGATGAGACTGGATATTAGCACCTAAAATTACACTTATCTAAAACCCAGATGCCTAGCCTCAAGTACAATAAATAACAGCCAAGACAATATGTCTCCAGTAAAGATGCACGGAAGTATTACAGTAGGCTTTGAGAAATGCACTGTAACTGAAACACAAGATGAAGACTTCAAAATAGCCTTTAACAATATGTTTGACATCCTTAAAGAGAAAATAGATGAATCCATTAAAGAAATTTGTGGGGGAAAAATAAGCAGTGCAATGGAATGAAGAATGCAGCCCCAGTTTTGTAAGTAGAAAGAGGATCAATTAAAAAAATTCAAAACAGGGATTTATAGAAATGAAAAACTTAGGCACCCAATAAAGAATCCATAGGCAAGTCACACCAAAAGAATACGCTAGATAGAGAGAAAGAATCTCAGGCGCTGAAGACAAGACAAAAGAAATGCATACCTTGGTAAAAGGAAATGCTAAATTTTAATAAAGCCTGGCTCAAAACATCTAGAAAATATGGGACATTGTGAAAATACCAAAGCTAAGAATAATAGGAATAGAGGAAGTAGAAAATAGTGGTCAAAGGCATAGAAAATATTTTCAGCAAAATCGTAGAAGAAAATTTCTCTAACCTAAAGAAGGGAGTGCCTATCAAGGTACAAGAAGCTAATAGAACAGCAAATACATAGGACCAAAAAGAAATTCCACACAACACATAATATTCAAAACATTAATCATACCAAACAAAGCTGCAAGGAAAAATAAGGCAAATAACACATATATTAGAATTCTTCAAATTATTTCACAAATAGAAACAGAAGAAAAATTGTCTAATTCTTTTTACAGGACGACATTTATTCTGATACTTAATCCACAGAGACTCAACAAATTAAAAGAACTATAGACCCATTTTCCTCATGAACATAGATCCAAAATTTTTCTATATAATACTTTCAAATCAAATCCATGAACACATCAAAAAGATCATCCAACATAAGCAATTGGGCTTCATTCCAGAGATGAAGGTATAGTTCAACATACATAAATCAGTAAATGCAAACCATATATAAACAAACTAAAAGACTAAAACCACATGATCATCTCATTAGATGTAGAAAATATCTGTGACAAAATCCAACACCATTTCACAATAAAAGCCTTGGAGAAAATATGGGATAAGCCTCAACACAATAAAGGCAATTTACAGCAAGCCCATATTCAACATTAATTTAAATGTAAAGCAATTCCACTAAAATCAGGAATAACAAAATGTCCATTCTCTCCAAACCTAGAAAATATAGAATTTTAAGTCTTAGAGAAATAAGACAGGAGATTAATAGTAGGCATGTAAGGGAATATGAACAGGAACAGCTAAAACAAAGGGCTATTTGAGGGGTCAGATATGGAAATACAATAAAGTAGAAGCTTCCTAAAATAGAACCATGTAGCCAATCGAAACAGAATCCCCAAATAATACAGAAGCGGAGCCCCAGCTTGATATCTCCCATCACCAAATAAAGTTTTCAGCAACAGGAATGGGCTAAATCAAATTGAGCTTTTGGAAAAAGCGGTCCCATGGGACTAACTGCTCAACAAATCAGACCATTACTAAGGCTATTGGTGACTCTCCTCAAATTGATAGTAAAGTCTAATTGCTGAAGACAACACCTGCACAATTGAACACAGAGAAGTCAGGTTTGTGCCCACCTAGAGCTTTCACCCTACAGACTAATGTTCCTGTTACTGGGTAGCACCCTGCATGCAACCAAAAAGAAAGGAAAATAGCAACCTATCTACAAACCCTTCCATCTACAATGGTGACCTGCTTACAAAATACGCTTGTGACAGTAACACAAAGCTTGTGGAAGGAACAAACCAATATCTGACATGAGGTGAAGCTCACTCCAGGAGCGGGAACCCATGACCAAGGCATCTTCATTGAGACTAGATAGGTTAGGGATCTATGCAGAACAAAATGCAACTGTTCAGTTTTATTTTATCCCAATAGCTTGAATAATATATAGTGAAAGATTAATTCTATTGTTTGGATTGGTAAGCAAAACTATCATGCAATTTTATTGATAAAAGAGGATGAGGAGATGTAGAGAACAGTATTTGCTAGATGGAGGTGCTCTCCTCACAAGAACTATCCCTGTATGGAAACCTGAACTGTAGACATTTCGGGAGCTAATCCTTGCTTTACTCCATTTCATTTGGAGTGCTTGTATATCCAACTTCCAGCAAAGTACTTGTGAACTTCACCCTGATCTAAATAGAATTAGGAAAATAAATACTTATTTTCCTCAGGGATAAAACAGAAGTGAATGTTATCAGCATCACTCCACTCTGCAGCTTAAGTCGAGAAACAGATTATCTTTCAGGAGTGTGCAAACCTTGCTAATTGCTTGCATTATCTTGTTATCCGGGTTTCACAACAGGTAGCAGATAAATTATAATTGGAACATCCTTAAAGACTGCAGATTATGAATAAACACACAAGAAAAACCATAGCTCAGGTGATTATGCCCAAACCCCTTAATAAATGTAGTTAAGAAGTGATTTAAAAAGCTTGCCTATGACAGTAATGGGTCATTTGTCAGAGACTTTCGTGAAGTGATGACAGAGTTACTGTGCAGCGAGGGGTTTAGCAAGTAATGCTGAGTTTAAGAAAGCTGTTCATGCTTTGGCAAACAGTGGAGCTAACGACTGGGAACTGCTAGGGCAACAACTCAGAGTGCTTCTGGGAAAGGTGATTTGATTCTGAAATATTTCTTCATTGAGCAGCACAAATCCAACAATAAACATTGTCTGCCAACAACTCTGACATAATTCACATCCTAAACAGTGAGAACTGGAAGATTTCCTTCTGCCTTCTTTCTAGGAGCAACACAACACAAAGGAAGTTAGACAAGTGAGCTAACATTTAATTTTTAAAGCCTCTTCTGTATTAACCAACACTTTGTTTTGCAAAGAATAGTCCATAAAGCATTAAAATCATGAATAATGTTTTTCCTAATTGTGATGGTTTCCAAAGCTAGTTATTTGGTAGGCAAGCTCTTATTATTCCTTTCATATACAGTCTATTGCAAAGAAAAATGAATATGGGTAACTTTGTATCATTTCATCTGATGCTCCCGTACTTGAACATACATGCAGATTGAAACTGCAATCTTGCTGATTTCTTTCATATATCTTACAGCATATCTTAAAATCTTTTCTCATTGCTAGCAACTTGATTTTTATCTTCTTGAAATGTAAATTTGAGGGTTATAGGTGTGATTATTTCTCCTGAAATTTTTTAAATATATTAGTCTATTATTTGATAATATATAGTGGTAATTGATAATATAATGTGTTGCATGGATGATCATAGTCTTACTTACTTCTCCCTGACTCCTAGGTACACACCCATCCCTTCTCTCCTTTCCAACTTCATCTTCTTTCTCTATTTTATAGTTCACTTAATTCAACTACTGTTACCCATATCTATATGGGCACCATCGACAGGAGGATGAACCTTAGGAAAACATCCTTAAAGAAAACCAACTCTTCCTCCCTTATCAGTCATAAAAGTTTAACAATTCCCTAGCCAGGAGTAAGGACTCATGAGTCCTTTTCCTTTGTTTCTGTTTTGGAATTTAAGCATCTCAGAACTTTAAATCACAGAGAACAAAGAATCAGACATGTACAGAGAATGTGCATGGGTTCATTTTGACCTCGCAGTGAAATAGTCCCAACACAGAGAGGTCACAAAGTTGTGGACCTATAATCTTAGTTTAAAGAGCAACATTTTAAAGAGACTTAAAAGAAATACATTTCTAAACTTAACCAGTGTATATGTGATGAGTCTTTTGAAGGAACCCAAGAGACTTGTAGGCGGAAAGATGGTACAGTGATTATTTAATATTTACATATTTAAATTCTGAAATTAACAAAAGTCATTATAGTTATGTTTCAAAGTCGAATGTTATAATGTAAAAGAATAGAAAAAATAAAAAGTCTAGGTAAGATGTTAACCCTTCGGTAATTTTCCAAGTCAAGCATCTATTTTTCAGTACATAAATAATTCATATTGAGTCTTTGGGGAGAAAAACAAAACAATAGAATGACTTTGATGTATACATACTACCCAGAAGTAAAATATCACACACACAAAAAAATATTGCCTAACAATGAAAAAAGGAATACTTCTCAAATCATGTTATAGAGATAAGATAGCTTTGATAATCAAACATAGCAAATATGCCACAGGGTAAAAAACTATGAAGCAATTTCATTAAAAAAAATTCATACAGATATAAGTGCCAGATAAAATATCAAGCAAATAAAATCTGGCAGTTTAATAAGTAGATCGCATACTAGAACAAAATATGTATTTAAAACAATGGAAAGATGACTAAAAATTGGAAAATCAATTGAGAAATCATACATTATTAATGCCTCAAAATATTTTAAACATGAGAGATATCAATAAATGCGATTGTATAAATAAGCTATTGTTAATGTTATTAAATAAATAAACAGGCTGGAGACATTATTGACCTTAGAGGAAAAACTAATAGCATCATTTTTCCAAATCAACATAATACAGTATTCTAAACACTTACCTTTACACCCAGAGATAAGTTATACTTCTGCCCCTCCACCAAAGAAACTGTTTTCATATCAGATAAAGGCAATTACAGGGATTCAAAACTTGACAAAATACTGAGAATAAGTGACTGTGGGCCCAGCTACAAATGGTGGATCTACAGCACAACCCTTATACCTAAGCCTTAAGGCACACTGCAGAAGGCATGGCATAAATATTATAAGAGAATTATTACAATGTGATAGTGTCTTTTGGTACCAACAGGGCTAGTGCACGCTTATGTTTGAAATCTCAACAATATGATTGCTTAAATAAGATCAACAAAATGACCACACCAACGGACAGGCTAGTGTGAATGGTGAGGAAGGGTCAGGCATTTCTCCAGACAAAAGCTTCATTATAGACAATCAAATATAAAGTTATCATCCTAAACACATGTATATGTCAGCAACACTAAATGGACTCTACAGGATATGTGTGTATGTAAAAAATATAAAATTAGAGAATGGGTCAAGAATATGTGAGAAATTGACAAAGAAGGGATGGATAGGGGAAGGAAGAGGAAGAGTAGATGTAACATAAAATATTACTAACCTGTGATATGAAAAAGCAGCAAAATTGGAAGATGAAAGAACAAAAGTCACCCATTCTTCCTGAATGAAAGCATAAAATGAAATAAGGTTGGCTGTGTCCCATCTCCCAGCTAGCTTAACCCCCAAAATAACCACACAGAAATTATATTAATTAAATTACTGCTTGGCCCATAAGCTCTAGCCTCTTATTGATAACTCTCACATCTTTATTCAATCCATTTCTAATAATCTGTATGTCACCATGAGGTAGTGGCTTACAGGGAAAGATTCAGCATGTCTGACCTGGCGGCTGGCTTCATGGTGGCAATCTCTGACTCTGCTTTTTTCCTCCCAGAATTCAGTTCTGTCTACCCCTCCTACTTATGTTCAGTCCTATCAGGCCAAGCAGTTTCTTTATTAATTAACCAATGAAAGCAACATATAGATAGAAGGACCTCCTACACCAATAAAATGTTTAACTACTATGTCTCATCAAAACAATGTAGAGAATTATGATATGGGTCAGCAAAAATATATGTGTGTGTGTGTGTGTGTATGTATATATATATATATAATATCATTGAAATAGTAGAGCTCATTGGTGCAAAAAGATAAAACTGGTTTCCATTTTTAAATATTCAACAGTCAGTGGCTATACCTCATACAGAGCAATTCTGCACAAGAATTAAGAGTTTGCAATACTGGTACTCACTATTTGAGAAAAGCCTACACAAATTTTCTACCACTGTTAAGGTTGGCATGGCTTTTCAGTGCTTAAAGATGTGCCACAACTTACAAAAAACAGGAAAGAAAAGTTTGTTACCTAAAAAATAAAATAACTTTTTCTAAAGAATTAAAAAAATGATAATGCTATTAAATTCACTACTAAACTGACTAATTTGCTAATGTTTATATAAAGTCCAATAGAAATAGTATCTCTACATCTCTAATCCTGATGTGACCATTGATTCTACCGCTTCTAAAGGCATCTTCAGTAGATGCCTGCTTTAATAGAGTAGGGGATTCTGAGCATATTTTCTGATTATCTTCATGAAACATATTATGGGTTATCTTTATTTCTAATACTTTTTAAGAGAGAAGAGGTAAAAAAACTACTACAAATCTATGAGGATGTATCTAAAATGCTTCATTCTAATTATTCTAATAACTGGAATAAAGCACAATGTAAAGACTGTAGATAGAGTTTCTCTGTGTCTCAGCAGCTGCTTGCCTATAACCATTCAAAGACTTATTATTAGTTATAAATGTTCAGTTGATAGCTCAGGCTTATTACTAACTAATTCTTACATTTAAATTAGCCCATATTTTTTATCAACCCTCTGCCATATGGCTCGGTACCCTATCTCAATGCCACATGTTTATCTCTTTGTTTCTCTGTGTCTTGTGACTCCTCTGACTCTGCCCTGCTTCTTCCCGGCATTCTCTCTGCTTCCAAAATCCTACCCAGCCATCCTTCCTGGTTGTCTCTCCTATACTTCTAAATGGCTACTGATCAATCAGCATTTATTTAAAATATAATTAACAGAATACAATTTTCCCACACCACAGCATGACCTTAAGTTTGACTATTATAGATGACTAACTACTAACCTCTATTTTTTAATTATATTTAATATGTATAAATATATATATAATTTATATATAAAATATAAATATAATTTATATTATATTTAATTATGCTGCATTTTTTAAAAAGTTGCATGAGCACAGTAACCCCAAACAATAGTAGAAACACATATCTCCCTTTTTCTTTTAGAAAGAGATCTCTGAATTTAATTCTTGTGTAATTTCTTTTCTCTGACTATGACCAATAACAGCTTGATCATGCTGGCTACCCCACTAACTCTGCTCTTGTTCTTCCCAGCATTCTTTCTGCCCTAAAAATTCTGCTTACCATTGGCCAATTTGTTTATAAAAACACATCTTCGCAGTATACAGAAGGATTATTCCACAGCAACATACCATGAAGTTACTTGGGGTTTTAAGAGACAGTTACTCCAATTTTATCCCAATGATGACATATTTTAATTTATCACTTACATCTATGATCTAATTCTGGCAAATTAATATTGAGTGACAACTTAAATCAGGGAGCAAAACACAAAAATACTTTATAATTTTTAGGTGGCAGTTTAGTTGGTGTATCCCTGTGATTTCTGATATATTTCTTTTTAATACTATTCATTTGTAATAAATTTTAAAAGTACGTTATATTTACTTTTGAGTTCAAATAGTGTTCTGGAGAAATAATTAGTATGTTTTGAGCCTATAATTACTGTGAACAAACCTTGCAATGTACTGAGATTATTCAAGACCTCTAAATTACTAACTAAGCTAAAATGTTCCTTACAAAAAGACTGCTGAGTGTTGTGATTAGAGACATAGGGTTCAAAGGCCAAAATTAATTTTGTAAAATTGTAAATGTATGGGTCTTTAAGCACACACACACACATACATGTACAGTAATATATATATATATATATATATATATAACATTGTTAAGAAGATTAGCATTAAAAGAAATCAAACTTCATTATTAATATCAGAGAGATCAGAATTAGATTATTTGATATTAAGTTACTAACTTCACTATCGATTTTATCAAAATTGATTGGTTAAAATAATTCAAATAGGATAAGGACAGACAGTTGTGAAAACTGATACATTTATTTCTTAAAATTCAATTAAGTTTTAATTAAATTTTAGTCAATTCTCATATAAGGTTTAAAGGGAAAATTTGTTTCCTAACCCTGCAAATCCCTTCTAGTTTTTCTCTTAACAAAATTTAGTTCTCTCCCATGTGATAAGTTTTAAAAATGAAAGCATCTCCTTAGGGAACAAACGATCTAACTGAAAGGCTAATCTATACTCCCTTTTCTAAACTAGAGATTGATTGACTGATTAACAGATTAATTGAATCATTGACATATTAATGGTGATAAAATATCAGCCCATACCTACCCTAGGCAAGCACATCACAGCACTTCTTTTTTGCCTTTTGAAAAGGAAAAATATGTTCATTAATCATGGACTGAAATTATAACAATAACGGACACTATATGTAGGATGAAGGCAAGAAATATGGTTTTAAATATGATTTCTCAATTTAGTTATCATTTCAAAGTTGTTGATAATGTCCTCAGGTTAGGTAAATAGGCAGCCAGAAATCTCTCAACTTGTATCACATTTTATTTCCCACCCTGTCTTGTGAATCTTTTCAAGCTTCAAAGGCCCTCTTCCTTTTGCTAGGAAGGAGTCTGCTGGCTTGGTTAGTTGTTGAGTTCTTTCATTATTTCCTTCCATGAGGGCGAACACTAACCTATTCCTGCGGATATGCAGAAATTAATCATTGCCACACAGCCTTAGTTGCTCTAAGGAGAGCTTTGACCTTTTCCTTTTTTTTCTAGTCACTTATGTAAAATAATAGATTGGGAATTATGGCTTGTTAAATAACAGATGGGATCTGGATTAGGATGGAGCTAACTAGAACTTCTCAGTGTTCTAGCTTCTTATTTATGAATTTGACTGAACTTGAGGCCTATGTATTTCAATTCATTTGAGACAGGTTCTGTGAGACTCTCCTCTACTGTGAGCCAGCAATCATTCTTCCCCATGATTCAAATAATTTCATCTTCATCTCAAATCCCTGACAAGAAAATGCATAGTTCTCTTTATCCACACAAAAGGACCCTAATAAAATAAAATACCCAAAGCAACAGAAGAAACTCTGGGATTCTTGATATATTAAATATTCATATATTGTTTAGATATTTGAAAAGCCCAAACTCTTTTATATACTAGTAAGTTCAGCAAATCATTTTTCCATTTCATTTTGATTCTTTAAAAATGTTTGTAAACATTTAAAATTTTCAAATTCTTCTTCTTATGAATATTTTATATGATTTATATCTATTTATTTAAATCTATTACTAGCAACACAATTTTCTTATTTCGTCCACAGGAAATAATATTAAAATAACATCAAAGGGATTTTTAGAAATTTATCTTTGATTCTCTAGATAAATAGGATCAATATGGAATTAATAATTCTATGACAATCTAGAAACCTTCAAAATCCCCAAACTCCAACAAACTGAAACAAATACTATTGTATCTTTATCTTTGCCTGGGGACTTCAATTAGAAGACTTACACAGCATGAATTTGTTTCTGGATCATAGAAGAGCAATGAAAATAGTTGTGAATGTATTGATCTGCTGTGACCTGAAGGGAACGGCATCTGTTTTATCTATGACAGAATCTTGATCTCTGTTTTGTGGAACTTCATTTAAGAGTGAACACCTGGTTGTTCTTCTCTGGTGACATTTGCCTCAAACTTCTCTCAAGTAGTTATTTTCTGAATCTTACTCACTTTTATAATCTTATATTGAGACATTGTGATTATCTCTGTCTACCACTTGTGGAAGTGAGTGTGAACACCTGAATGAATGACCATTCATGAGATGAATACAGCTCTATCAAGGACCCAGTGCCGCAAATCTGTGAGAACGGCAAGACTTTCCCTCTGTCAGGATCAGGGGAATGACAAATCTTTTCCCTGGTCAAAGTATGGAGATTGATACTGTGTGCAGGAAATCTATGCCTCCTGAATAATTGTGGCCTGACACTGGTTTCTTTCAGAGACCTCTTATGGAGACATCTCACTGGTCTCCTAGTTCAGCAGTATATAATTAGGATGCAACTCTCAGGATGCTGTTGTTTCTTCATAAGAGGGCAATCCTATCTGTTTAAAGACTTTCTGTATATGTCTGTTGTTTCTTCATTCCTCATGGCCCTAGTCAGGTCACTTCCAACATCATGCATGCCAGGGCAACCAGAAAAAGCAATTAGTTTGAGTTAATTTCTTGCTTTTTCTGGTATTATTAAGCTTGAAATAAACATCACAGAAAACAATTCTTTGCAATTAAATAAGCAATATCCAATGAATTTAAGAATTATAAAGCAATTGGAAAGTTTTTTTACATCACGGGATATTAGTATCATTATTGTGCTATTGGGATGAATTTTTCAAGGTCAATCATTGTTGTGGTTGATAGGCTTTACAACTGTAAATCAGTTGTCTATCTGTCTTCTTTTGTAATTTTCACAGCACTTTTATAGCATGCTTAGTCCTCAGGCAGTGGCTCTACTTAAGAAAGATTAGAAGGTGTGAGCTTGTTAGTGTGGATATAGCCTTGTTAAAGGAAGTGTGTCACAGGAGAGTGGGCTTTGAAATGTCAAAATCCTAAGCCAGGTCCAGTGACTTTCTTTTCCTGTTGTCTGAGAATCCAGATGAAGAACTCTCAGCTCCTTCTCCAGCAACATGTCTGCCTGTGTGCTCCTATCCTCCCCACAATGGATAAAAGACTAAACCTCTGAAACTGTAAGCAAGCTCCAATTAAATACTTCCTTTTTATTAGAGTTGCTTTGGCTCTTCACAGAAGTAGACCAATAACCAAGACAATCTGAAATCCAACTGCTATACCTAAGGCTTAGGGAAAATAATAGAAGGGAGTGAGAGATTGTAAAAAAAAAAAAAAAACAAAAAAAAAACAAAAAAAAAACCCAGAGGATCAGGATCAGGTATTATATTTCAAGACAGTGTCTTCTACATATAACATGGGTTCTGGATAACATATCAACAATGTGATTGTCTGACCCAGTCCAACACAATAGTCACACCAGTTCTCATGTTGACATGGGTGGGGCAATTTCACAAGCCTCATCCTTCAATGAAAATCTACAGCCAATGAAAGGCTGCTGGAAGAGGGAGACATAACTTTCTCCAGGGATGAGTCTCCTGAGGGGTCATTCAATCCTAACTTGTCATCTCTAAACACATGTACATGCCAGCAATACTAACTGGACTCAGTAAGAAAAGATGCGTGTGCACATGTGTTCATGTTTGTGTAACACATTATATGTAACAACGATGATTATTAAAAAAAACATAATAAACTCAAGAGATGATTGGGGAACCTAAGAGAGAACTTGGAGTTGGAAATTGTAGGGGTGAAAATTATATAAATGCAATGTACTCGTATCTGAAATTCTCAAAATATTTAAGATACATAAAACAACTCAGAAAAATGTTAATCCAATGCTTCTAGTAGATGTATGGATGACTATGACAGGCAAGGATGACGGCATCCAGTTACAGGAGTTAGGTAACTGAACCAGATGAAAATACGAAGAATCTTCAAACTATCAGCTGGTGAAGTAAAATATCCCATAGGAGGTGGGGAATAATAGGTCTTACAAAGAAGGAACTAAGCCCAGAATATGCTCCTGTTTAATAATAAAAACCGGGTTTAGGGAGATGCCCAGTTTAATGCCTACTGTAGATGCCAGAGGACCCGAGGATGGATCCCCAGCACTCATGTAAAAAGTCAGGTTGGCATGGTCATGAACATCTGTAACTACAGGGGTAATGGAGACAGGCAGATCACTAGAGTTTGCCTGTCAGTCAGTCAAGCCAGTTTGTGAGAGGCAAAATATAGACAAAGACAGCCAGAGTCTATTTGTGACCTCTTCACATGCTCCTTTATATACACTCACACATCCACATTCATTGCACAGGCACACACACACACACACACACACACACACCCCACAACCACCAACCACCACCACCGCCACCACAACCACAGCAAGAAAAAAATATAAAAGGCTGTAACATAACTTTTGAATATACCAGTATGGCAAGGATTATTAAAGAATATTTAGTTACAAAGGAAAAGATATTTCAAATCACAAGTGAGTTTCTCTTTCAAAATCAAAAAATGATTCGCAGTTGCTGACAATATTAGTTTGTTGGAACAATTCTGAATCCTATCAATATGTGCAAACTCCTTCACATAGCCCTCACCCAACAAAGAAAACTTTGCTGTACCAGTTCTATTAACACTCAGAGAGATGTGAGTAGAGAGGAATTAGTTTTCCCAGATACCTTTGGATTGCAAACACAAGATTTTCCAATGATGCACTGGATTAAAGTAGAATTTATATAGTGCTCTGTAGGAGGAAAAATGAGACTGAGGTTGAGGGAAGCAAAACATTTTACAGAAAACCCCAGCAGAAATCAATTTGCATCTTCATGGACAGAACCACACATCCACTGTAGCCATAAGGAAAGCTAAGAAAATTAGTGTTTTCTTCATTGCTAAACACATTTCTGTATTACAAAGTATCTTATATAAATAGAGGAATACAAAAATCAATACAGGTTTTCTGTTCTAATTTTTTTTATATTTGCCATAAAAGTAAGAACTTTGACAGCAAATAAATGCCTTTTTGGCAGAAGACGTGACTTTTTTAACGTATTAACATTTCTGAAACCAAAGGAGTTTGTAATTGCTGTGGGCCAGGTGGAAGTCATTACAGACTGCCATTGTCTCTGCATGCATATGCAGATATGTTTACAGTATATCATCCAAATAAATTGCACACTGTTGGTTTTGCATGCAGAGCATTGCCACTAAAAGCAGAAAAACAGAAAATTCTTCAAAAGCAATATGAGAAAATTTAAAATAAGGGGCTTCTGCGACTAGCCTACCCACTAACTTTGTATCATACTTACATAGGAAAAGATCATTAGTTCTTCAGAAAGTTAGTGCTGGTTTTGAGAATAAATTATTTAGTGTCTAGTGATGCACGATTCCATTAAACAATAATTTAGTACCATATAAATCTTGGTACTAAATTAGGCAATCTATGGTGATGCATACTTGCAATTCCAGCAATCAGGATGCAGAAGCAGAAGGAATTAGATTCTGAGGATAGTTGAGGCTACATAAGGAGTTTCTGTCTGAAAGCTAACAAAAGTTTAGCTTCTGAAGTTGCTAGTAACTTGGAAGAAGGTTTCAAAATGCTTTTAAGAAATGCTACAACATCCTTTGTGGCATGCGAGGAAATATGTATGACTTCGTTGAGTTGAAAATTGATGTAAAAGAGCTTGTTCCAGGTAGAAAGAAGTTTAAAGACTACTTGAGCAACTCTATACATAGAATGAACTAAACACTTGGCAGAAAACAACTTAGGGAGATGGGGAAATTTGACTCAACTTCGAAAGGCTTGCTCCATCACACAGAGAAGGCCTTGAATAATTCAGTTCACTTTATAGTGGACCAGCAAACACAGAGCGTTTAAGGGAGAGTTACCTTAAAGTGTGCCTGTCTCCAGCAACACACTTCCTCCAGCTCTGCCCAATCAGCCCCTGTTTCCACAGTCTGCCCAAATAGGACCTTTGACTGGAAAAGAAACATTCTTACACTGGAACCTGTGATGGACATTTTCTGCTCAAACCACAGCACTGTGCTTTGGCCATCAAGGGGTTTATCTGAATAAGTTTAAGAAAACTTAAGAATGAACACTTCATGATTTGGTCTGTCTTGACGCCTACCCTCATGTTGGATGGCTCCATGCTCAAGTCTGTCCTGAAAATGACTGTCTACCACCTGGTGCTCCAACTAACTAGTGATTGCAACTTCTGCTTAGGGTAAATTTTTTATGAAATTCCCCTTGTTTTTTAATATACTACATGGTATCTTATGCCTGCTTCAGAAATGCAATTGATTTATAGCAAGTGGCCTATAGTGAGATCTTGTCAAGTTACCTTAATGTTTCTAGTAATTTGTGAGTAACTCTGCAATTACTATGTGCTTAGTAATTTAATCTGAAATAATGAATGTTTTGTTTATCCTATCCCAATCCTTAATGAATTTGCTTCTCTCATTGCTCGGCTGTACAAGACTAAATTGACTTAGGCCTGAAAGCAGTGTGCGTGAGCTCTGCTTGTTCTAAAATGCATTGAGAGCATTTTGATTGTCATACCTCTATAAGTATTATTTATAAACTATTTTTTAAATTATCCGGTATTAGCTGGGCTGTGGTGGCGTGTGCCTTTAATCCCAGCACTCGGGAGGCAGAGGCAGGCGGATCTCTGAGTTTGAGGCCAGCCTGGTCAACAAGACCTGGTTCTAGGACAGGCTCCAAAGCTACAGAGAAACCCTGTCTCAAAAAACCAATAAAAGAAAAAAAACTATCCGGTATCTTTAACAGTTATGAACACTACCATATTCTTTCTTACATCTATTACTTCATTTCACCTAAATTTGGAAGTTTATGACAAAAAAGCTATTCAAATGGCCTTAACATCTTCTTAACAGCCATGATATCTGTAGTGATTGCAGTATTTTCTTCTCCAGTATTGACCATTTGTTCCCCCATTTTCCATGTTTATTTCTTTAATCTTCTCAATGAATGCATTTGCCTTAGTTTTCCTTTTTAATTAAAGATTTTTTGATTTAACTTACTTCTGACTGCTTTTCTTTTTTTCCGGTAAATTCCTTAAATTAATATAATTTATGATAGTCTTTATGTATTTTCCTAAAACATGACTGGAAACACAGTTTTGCCATCATGCTACAAGATAAAAAGGTAAGTTCCGGTGGAAGTGCTTATTTATAATATTTCAAAGCCTGCAATGACCTCAGACTTAACCTCATGTTAATATATACGTATATTTCCCTAACTACTGTAGTTATGTAATATATGACTGCCCCTCCACCTCTCAATATAATTTCTGTAGAATGCTGTATTTCCAGTTCCTGCTTTTGCTATCATGCCTTCTCTGTCCTTCACTGGGTCTCACTTAACCTCTGTTTGATTCCACATGTTGCAGTGTCCAACATTCTTTCCAAAGCTGAATATTTTACATATCTGTGTGTCCTTAATTATATTTGGAAGAGTCTATCCTACTATGTCTCATATTTTTCTCTATGTATAATCTTATTTTCATAATTTTTCTAAACTAGATTAAGATGTTTGATTTCTTACTACCTCTTTCCAAGAAGATTATTTCTCTTGTCTTCCCACTTTCGGTACATGGTGCCATAGCTCTCTATTTATTCAAATTAAAAATCCAAAATCTTTATCTCTTAATAGTACACACTTCCGGGCATAGTTTTGTAATATATGTGCAAGTGCACATAGATAGAATCTTATACATTTACAGAATGCATCAATTTCAAAGGTATGTCTTAAACCCAAGCACAGACTCTATTTCCCACCAACCCAATAGATCATGCCATCATTATCTATTAGTTAAAATAATAAAGAGCTTCTAAACTGATTTCCATTTCCTTGTTCTGTAATCCAACCACCAAAGAATGAATAATTTCTAAAATACAGTTATACAACTCAGATCGTCTCATCACTCTGTTTGTAGCCCATCAAGGAGTTCCAATTGCACTAGAATGAATTACAGAATTATCTGTCTCTTTGGTCCTTGCCTATGTCTATGCCTCATGGTTACGCATGCCCTATTCACCCACCATGTTCCTACCTTTCACTGTTCTCTTAGTCCAACCAGACTCTGTTTTAGTGTCTGTGCTACCCTTCGTGTAGAATACCACCCAACCTCTTTCCACATGTGGTTCTTTTCCTTGACTTGGAACTTGATTTATGTCGCATATTCAGAGAAGAAATATTGCCTGCGTTAGTCATAGAACGAATGCATTGTATTGATTAACTGCAATTCTGCAAAAAAAATCACTCAGCAGTTGTCGTTTTCAACTATCATTTGTCTTCTTCAGTATAAGCATTGAAGAACAAAGATATTGTGTGTTTGCTCACTTGCTTTGTCGTCTGTATCTAGACAATGATGACTTGTTTATAATAACGAGTGAGGAAATGAGTGAAATAAGTGAATCCCCCAAAGAAAACATAAATTCATCACTAAAACAACAATTTCATATTTTAATGTAAATGTTAGAATGATCTAAAGGCTTGTTGGGAAAAAAGTCAGAAAATCAAAATGTGGTCTCTGAAAAAAGTCATCTTGTAGTAACCATCTTCATGACTGTAAGCAATTTCAGACACTCTGGGGTGCATTCCACCCTCACCTGAAATATCAAGCTCCCCCTCGCTCTTTATTTAAATTTTTGTAAAGCTTAAAAGTAAGACCATTTAAGCTTTCTTTTTGTGTCCATTTGAAGATAACTTAGCTAGGGAACTTTTTCCTTTTTTTTTTTAATCTTACTCTTTTAAAAAATATCCTTTTGCTTTTGCTCTGGTTTGACGTTTTTCCTCTCATCCTCAAATAAAACACTTCATGTCAGATCTCACTCCCTTGAAATGTTTAAGTTCCTATGTTCATGCTGAGATGGGAAAATGCATTGGGGGACACCCAGCAGTTGTACAACAGACAGTATGGAGAAGAGATATTGCGTGACTTTTGTCCCAAGTCTGCAAGGCAGGACTGGTTCATGCCACTTGATTTGTCTGCTAGTCCAGAACAGCTGTGGAGCTTAGAGAAGCCTCCAAGCTGCCTGTGACCTGGAATACCCCACAGGAACAGGCTTTCTACAGAGCTGGCAGCGGGAGCAGGAAAAGCCCAGCACCTTCAGCACCGAAGCTTCTACTGTTCCTTCTCAAAAGTGAAGCTTGTAAACTCCCTGTAAACTGGAAATGAACAAAGACTTGGAGTCAACTTAAAATCAGGTTCGCTGACTTGCCTCTCCACCTCCTGATCCAGTAAAATCCTTTCTGACTAAGCATATGTTTGTCTACTTTCCCTCATGTTCTGTCAAGTCCTGCCCCTAAAACTGTCACTGCCAGGCAGTAAAGCAAATGTTTCTTGCTTTATAAAGGCTACTCACTAGTAATTTGCTATGAAAACAGCTCATGAATTTTTTAAGTGAAGAACGACATTTATAATGACATTATGTTCAGATGCTTTTGCTTATAGAAAACCTTTGAGTAATATCCCTTCTGTAAAATCTTTTCTCTCATCTGTGGGTCTTAGATTCGTTAAAATACATAAATGTACAAATAGCGCAAAAGTGGAATGGAAAATTAGCAAACAATTTGGACTAAATGGCATGAAGAACAAGAGATGGGGTGGCAATATGTTGGACATTTTCAAAATACATTATCAACTTATGTGAAAACAGTCATATTAATATCATAAAATAAAATAAAAAATCAAATATATATGATGAAACACATGAAATTATTCCCTTTGAAGATAAAGAATTCAAATATTGGCAGTAGGTGTCCCAGAGCAAAGCCATTTCTATTCTTCTTAAAAATTCCTATTTTCACTAAGTTAAGAATCAGAATGAGTAAACAGTTAAACTACTGTACATACTATTGCTCCTTATAACTGCTTAAGTTCTCCCACTTTACTTTTTTAATTATGAATATTAAAAAACCCACTTATACTAAACCTGAAAGTCGAAATATTGAGGGTTGAGAAGATGTTTATTCAATGAAGTATCTCCAAGGTAAGTATGAGGTATCAAATAAAAATCCCAAGTACCCATGTGTACTGCATAGTTTTATGTCAACTTGACACACGCTAGAGCCATCTGAGAGACCGAAACCTCAACTGAGAAAATACTTCCGAAAAATTGAGTGGTAGAAAAGGGTGTAGGACACTTTCTTAATTACTAATTTATGTGGGAGGATTCAACCTAATGAGGATCAAACCATCACTGTATTGGTGGGCCTGTGCCCTATAAGGAATCAGACTGAGTGAGCCATGAAAGCAAGCCAGTAAACAGTACTGTTCCATGGCCTCTGCATCAGCTTCTACCTCCAGTTTCCTACCCTGCTGGAGTTCCTGTCCTGGCTTCTCTCAATGATGAACAGTGATGAAGAAACATAAGCCAAATAAACCCATTTCTTCCCTACTTGCCTTTGGTTGTGGTGTTTTATCACAATAGTAACCTGCTTAAGACACCACGTAAAATGTTGGATGTGAGGGCATGCAACTGAAACCTCAGCACTTGGAGTCAGGGACAGAAGGATCCCTGCAGCTCCTTTACCAATCAGCCTTCCACATGTACCCATCCGTGCATGTGCACAGACCCCCACCCCCACGCGCACACATACTTCTCTTCTCTTTCTTCTCTCTGTCCTCCTCCCCCCAAGAAATATAAATACTTTGCTGTGGTGGTATATGGTTTGCTTATATGACTAAACTGGAACACACCAGATGTTCAACAACAGATAGAACTTCATGCTTGCTCACCATGCCAACTGCTCCATTTTGCTTGTCCACTTTGTCCAATTATTCCCTTTTTTTTTTTTTTTGTACACTGACTTCCCCTGATTCTCAGTTACCCAAATAGAGAGCTCAGTCCCGATAGGTTTAGGTTTGTGTATTACATTTTCTGATGCCATGTCAAAGAATGATCTTTCCTGGGTTTAATTAAAATATTTCTAAATAATAAATGTTCTTAGATATTTGGTGTGTGGGTATAATTCACCAGTTCATCCGACTCTGCCTTACGTTTGTGATTCCCTTCCAAATATAGTATAATTCCATTCTGCACACTGGCTGACCTTTCAAAAGTCCTCCCTGGCTTTGGCAGGATGAGCAAAAAAGACATATCCTTTTGCTTACACTATAAGTCAGTCATCTGTGGATCACTAACACAATCGTTTGAAGGAGGGAAGGGAGCCAATGGTTACTGAATGTCTGTGGTATACTTGATGCTTTTAGCCATGGGATCTTTCTTGATTTCCCCATCAAGCAAAAAAACCTTCTTCTAAGTGAGGAAAATAGATACAAAAGGAACTTAGAGCAACATGTCTGCTATCATGGCCAGGATGCGTCAGAGCCAAAATTCAAAGCCAAATCTCTCTGTAATTCAGAAACTCTCTAGCCAATTCAATATCAAAAAGTTATTGCAATGTTTAAATATTTTAAAACATACAGATTCTCATCCTGCTGATTATAATAGCGTATATGCATAATTCTCATGCCCAGGAGGGTTGTGAGTTCTTGACTAGCCTAGGCTACATAGCGAGTTTCAAGGCAGCCTGGACTATACAATTGTATTCTGTCTCAAAATCAGACTATCTTGTTGACATAGATCATCTATGAAAGATTTGGATTGCTTCAATCTCACGAAGTTGTGACTATTAACTTGAATAACTCATATTTCATGATTCGAATCTTGTCACCAGCTCTGATGTAACTTTGTCCTTAAGACTTAGAGGGTGCCATGTCACATGCGGCCCTCTGTTAGTTGTTACTCACATCTCATGAGCAAATCTCTCTGACCAGAGGCCTCATTGGAGGTTGCATATGCTCATGCCCAAAACACGGCAGTGTGTTTTGAGTCCTACAGCACTTTATTTCAAAACTTCAAATCTAGAGGTACCATTGAGGCTCTGCTTCCTTTTTAACATTGAAGACAATAAGAGCTTGTTGTGGTCTATTTGAAGAGAGATAGAAACCTCGTTCTCACTTTCTCCTGATTTTCTATGTTTTTCTGGAAAAAAGTGTTTTAATTCTATCCTCCTTTAAATTAAACACCAATTTTTGAGAAATAAATTAATTAAACAAATGTCTCATTTTTTAAGTGATATGCGTTCCTTGCTGTTTTTTTTTAAATTTGTGTATGCCTTCTAGCTTTTACATGAACTTTTAAGAGCAAAATCAGGAATGATGCTACAAAGCCTCATCTTCCCAAGAGGCTGTCTTGGAAACATGACCCCTAAGGGCAATTATTTTTTCAAGTGTGCCCCATGGAGCATTATCTCATAAAATGTCTAGCAGATAACAGTTCTGCAACCCACTAAGAGTTGATCTTGTGAGAAATATTTGCCAAATTCCTGAAGGCAGCGGTTACAGTAGTCTATTTAGGGTAATTAAATCACAAATCCAAACACATGGAGCAACATAAATTATTTTTCACTTAATGCCATGAGATGGATGTCTCAACAAGTAAACAACCAATTGTCTATAAATTTTAACTCAAAGCATTGTTATGCCACCTGGTTGTTTAAATTTTTATGATGGTTAAATATGAAAGTAAAGGATATAAATATAAACAGATGCATGTTTTCCCTACCATTGTCTATGTCCCAGTGTACTTGCATAATTTTCACATAGTATTGAATGTTTCTGATCTTGAGTTATATCTATAAGTTTGACTAAACATACCCAATACCATTTCTTTTACAACAAAGTAGAAAACAAGCCAAACTTTTATTGGCTTGGTGGAATGTAGTAGGGATGTACAGATATGCTATAAGGTATAGAGATATGGGTTGACTTGTAGAAATTCATTCTACCTATAGCTCTGGGGTACCAGCCTTAGCCTTAGGGTGTGACTTCTTGTCTGCAGATGTGATCTCTTAAAAGGAGAAAATACAGAGGTTGCTCGCTCTCTTTGATAGGCAAGATGGTATCAGGCAGCATGAAGTAGCATGTAGATGGTTCCCAGTTCCTTTGGGCAGAATGGAAGGACCTTGCAACTGGTCATACCTGGCCTGCATCAGTGAATCTGTTTTTCCATAGTATATTTTAATAAGTTGATTATATATATACACACACATATATATAATCTTTGTGGCTAGCGCTACAATGACTCCACCAAAAGCAGGGGGGAGCTAAGATGAAGCATATACTATTGCATCTCTGAGAATCAATCCAAGAAGGACTTTAATAAAGAGGGAAGAGATAAAAAGGACTCAGAAGTCACCACTGATACCAAAGACACCCAAGGAGTCTACAGCCTTCCTGGGCCCTCAGCCCAGCTAAGATAGCCAGGTTACAGCTCTTAACTGATCATAGATAAATTCTAAGCAATATTATTATATTTTTATTTGGCCCACACTGTTGTTGAGTGGTTCTACCTTGACATCTCAGCCACCAGGATCTGATGGCTCAAGCTGTCAAAACACCTAGTGTGTTCTGCATAATCCAGTGGGCATCTGGCCATCTGATCCTGAATACTTTAGCTAATAAGGACTTCTAGAAAAGTTTAGGCAAATATATACATGCTCTTGCTCCCCTAGAAAGCAAGCAGTGAGACAGTACCGTTCAGTCACCAATTGTTAATGAACACCAAAGAAAATTTTCAGATGAACCAACCAAGTTATCCTTGGCCACGAAAAGAGCCCCAACCAAGAAGCCTCATCTTAATAGGTTATCTACCCGTGTCTCAGAATGTAGTAACAACAGCGTTTTCTAGGGACCTCAGTCTGGCAGAAACATTCATAATGCTATAGACTGTAGAGACAGTTGAACAGAAGTTCAACTAGTGTAGAGCTGAAAGACAAGTAGGTGGCTTCACATTAAACCTGAAGAAGCAGGTGGATAGATTAAGCTGAGGAGCTTCACCCTATACAGAGGTTCCAGGAAGCTGTCTGTTGAGCCTTCAGGCACTAAAGTTGCTCTGGCTACTTTCTCATACACAGTATTCTACCAATGCAGGTCCACTGGGCAACAGAAGAAGCTTCATCCCTACAGAACACAGGAAATTAACATGCAGCATATATCCACAGCTGGATGCACATTCTGAAAGTGTTGGGTCCAAGTTGACATTACAGCCCCAATACCCATAGGTTCAGGCCACGAAGAAAACTATAGGCCTCAAGAACATTGATTACAGTTATAAAAATTATTACATGTCCACTAGACTCAAGTACCCACCTGGAAGCCAAGACCAAATCATCCATCCTAGAACACCTTGACAAGTAGAAGTCATCTATTGCAAAAGCCATTTTAAAAGCTTGGTAGCAGCAAATGACCTACAAGAAAAACAAATGCTACAAATACTACTGGAGTGATATGAGAACTAGGAAAATTAAAACAACCCAACACTTACAAAAGAGTAAGATAGCAACCACCAAAGGAATAAATAAGGAAATTAGTGAATAGCTTGAAAGAAACTATAATCATGATATTAGGGACACTTAATAAGATACAAGAGCACAAATAATTGAATAATGTTTTTGCCTGAAAAAAAACACAGGGTTCTATTCAATGAAATAATCACTGAAAAAATTTAAAATCTTGAGAATTATATAGATATCAAGGCCAAAGAAGCCAAAAGTACCCATAAGTGAGTCAACTGAAAGCATATTCCTCCAGGTATACTATCAGACTATTAATGTCCAATACAAAGAAAGAGTGCTGAAAATGTTCAAGGGAGGTTTACATATAAATTAAGTTGATAATGACCATGTTTTTTTTTTAAAGTGTAAGATTCATCAGTATCTTCTAGAGATGTAGCTCTAGAAATAGAGATCTTGCCTTGTATCTATAAGTCTCTTGTCTTCATCTTTAGGACCCCCCCAAAAATGGGACATGGTAGCATATATTTGTAATTCCAGTAGCTGAGAGGTGGAGGCAGAAGCATGAATAGTAGAAGTTCAAGGTCAACCTGAGCTATGCAGAGAGTTCCAGGCAAGCCTCCATCACATGAGGAGACTCTGTATCTATAAACAAAAACAACCTTCAATAATAGAGAATATACAAAAAGGAAAAAATAATAAGTAAGCCCTATTAATACAGAAACAATCAAGTCACAGTGATAAACAATACAAACAAACATCATATTGGGGAATATGATGTTTAAACAACCAGATTTTTTTGGAGATGACAAGAATATATTGTTTTTACTGATGATAATCTTTATTATATAAACTTAAATTCCTCACTTGATAAAGACTGACCGATTGCATTTCAGAAATTAGTCTCCAGGGCTGGAGTGTTGGCTTAGCCATTAAGAACATTTGCTGTTCTTGCAGGGCACCTGGGATGAATTGCCAGCATCTATGGGGCAACTCAAGTGTGTCTGTAACTTCAGTTTCAGGGTATCTGATTCTCTCTTTTGGCTTCTACAGGAACCATGCATGCACACTGTAAACATACATACACACAGGCAAATACTCATATACCTAAAATAAGTCTTTAAAAGATAGTAATAAAATACAAATGATGCTGCTAACCAGAAATTTACTTCATCAGTAAAGGCATCTCCATGAAAGTGAAACTGAATGATTAAAGCTATGCAAGTGGAAATTAAAATTGAAAAGGATTAACTGTACTCACATCAACTAAACATACTTTGACTCAACAATTATATAGGGAGAATATGCAGTGAAGAAGAGTATAGTTCCTTTGAACAATTGGTTGTGAGTATAACCATTGTTGCAGGGACTGGAGGAACCCACAGAAGTGAACACATTCCAACTTGACTAATGGTCAAAGTTCAGACCTATTCCTGTTCCTTCAAGGTTATATGACAGGATGCTTGCCCTAAGGTGTGGTTACAAGATGTTTTGCCTAGATGAAGAAGCTTAGGAAACAAAGGTGCTGTTGCATACTGTAAAAATATGCCACTTGAATTGGCTTACTAAAATGCTGATTGGCCAATAGCCAGGAAGGAAGTATTGTCAGGGTGACCAAACTAAGGACGATGGGAAGAAAGGTGAAGTCAGGAGTCACCAGCCAGATGCAGATGGAGCAGGAGATGAATGTGCCATGCTAATAAAGGTACTGCCATATGGAAGAGGGAAAATAAGGAATATGGGTTAACTTAAAATGTAAGAATAATTAGTAATAACCCTGAGCTACTGGTCGAGTATTTATAAGTCATATAATCCTCTAAGATAATTTGGGAAGTGGCTGCCAGGTTTTGGGAACAGGCAGGTGGGAGAGAAATGTCCACTTGCTTACGGCATTCTAATTTGTGGCCAAAATTTCCACATAAAACAAGACAAAGCTTAAAAAATTCTAGATTCTAGACACACAAGAATAGAGTCAAGCATGGCACCTTGGGAGCTACATTTTCTCCAATAGACTCGTTTGCTTGTGGTGAGCAGCTCCTTTAAAAGCTGGCTTCCTGACTTGGTGCTAGAAGCAAAAATTGGTGGCTCTTTAAGAGGCAAGACTACCAAACACTTACATGCTGTTTATAAGCAGCAGTTGGCAAGCTACTCAGTGGCAGTGTGGCCCTAGAAACTCCCAGAACTGGTATGGCAAATGTGGCTCTCCTGTACTTCTTCCATGAAACTAGGCTCTCAGAAACAGGCAGCCTAGCAATTTTAAGACTCATGATGTAGACACAAAAAGATAGAGATATGCAGTAAAGACAGATTCAGCCAAAAAAAAGAAAAAAAGAAGAAAAAAAGCCTCTAAATGGTTACAGTGATTTAAAAAATATACATAGACTTGGGAGAAAAAAGATAAAGGGAAAGTCTTTAAAAAAAAGAGTAGTAAACATAATTAAACCACATAAAGATGGAAAATACACAGAGTGTTTGGATTTATATATTATTATGTTGTCTTTAACTTTTGCTGCTAAAAGACCTTGGATTATGGAAACTGTTATATTAATAGCTGTTAATAGTTTAAAGTAGATTCAATAGTCTATGCTTTAATCCTATTATTCCTATATCCTCCTTTTTTCTTTTTGGAAAGAGATCCTTGAACCTAACATCCCTTGCTCAGTTTCCTTACTTACCCTGACCAGTAACAATTTGTAACCAACCCCCACCCCCAAATGACGATAAACATCCATAATCCATTGATTGGATTGATTAATCCAAAGACCAAAAACTACCCACCTTACCTCTTGGGAATATGGATGTTGTGTTTTCTAGACTGCTTCCTCTTGTCTGGGTGTGATGGCATCTTTAAGGGGCCCTGAGAAAATTGGGAAATGCCCAAGTCTTGGAAGAGCTATCTGTATGATTTTTATTTAGTCTCTATGTAATGGGAAAGTGTAGTGCTTATCCGCACTCTTGACTGGATAGTCTGTGAGGCTGGACCATCGCAGCTAGCAGCTATGAAGTTGTTCTAGAAGCAGAATTTTGAGGAATCTGCAGCATAGACATTCCAAGAAGCTGGATCACCAGGATTATTTGTCTTTATTTGTGTCTTCTCTTCTTTTTCCTGAAAATACAAACTTTTAAAGGCAGCATCTATATCTGCATTAACACAAGTAAGGAATGTGCACTGTGCAAAAGTCAGTTAAAGGTTAATTTGTTTGTTTTATGGTTGAGCAGGTAAAAGGCATGTTAACTTTAAAAGTTTGTTTGGACTGTATAACCAAACCTCAATTCATGTCACATGAAAGAATGGTATGTAATAATAAGTCATGAGGATTCTGTAGCCAGCAAGATTTATCATGTGGAGGGATCAGCATAAACGTCACTTGTTTTGTATCATTTTGGGGTTTCTTTTTTCATGTCTGTAGCCAAGATTTTCAGGATGTCCCCCAATCAAATATGAACTTTATTAACTCTGAAGAAAACCACAACTTTTTGGTTCTTGTAGAAACAAAGGCATAACCTTTCTCCAATGCAACACATTTTCTGACTTCCATTTTGAATAAGACATTCTTAAAATATATAGGCTGATTTAACTTAACAGTTTCCATAATCTAAAGTCTCTTGGCAGTTTTTGTTTTTTTGTACATTAGCATTTAAAAATTTCAAAATGAACAGAACACCATACAGGATTCACCCTGTCTATTTCCCACATTCATTCAGCTTAATTTTATTACTTATTCTCCCTTTTTAGAGTTTATTTTTATTTTTTTAATAGAAAGCAAACTATCTTTTTATTTTTCATGCCATTCTCAGTTCCCACTCCCTCCCCTCCTCTCACTCTCTCCACCTTGCCCCCAACACCAACCCCTGTCCACTCCTCAGAGAGGATAAGACGCATTGCTTTGGGGAAGGTCCAAGATCCTCTCTAATATATCTAGGCTGAGCAAGGTATCCATCTAAAGGGAATGGATTCCCAAAAAGTCAGTACAAGCAGTAAGGATAAATTCTGGTGCCACTGCCAGTTTTGTATCAGGACCTGACTTTACTAAGCACCTGAAGCATTCTGTGAGACAAATCTTAAGCTGCCATGTCAGCCACACACATGCACGACACTGACAGCCTACTCCAGCCCACAGGAAATGGCCACCTCTGTATGCTGCCAAGCACCAGCCCACCTGAGAGACTGCAGGACTAGGAATCCACATCCATCTCCTACTGTAACTTACATGTTGGGGTGACATCTGCCAGAGTCCAGCCTCAACTGGTTTATACATTCCAGGGTAGGGGTGTGTAGACTAGAAATGTTAGGTAACAGGAACAGAGATATGAAAGAAATACAGAGACACAGGATAGAACCAGGAAGGCTATTCAGTGTATACTGAATGTGTCCATATTTATTTTCTATATGACTATATACCTCAATCCAAAAAGTGGGGGAAGAAGGCAAATACTGCTTTAACACGACACAAAGGACAAACAGAATTATCACTTGCTTCAATACTTGAGACATCAAGCCACTATTTCCTGAGTTAAGTATTTTGGGCAGGATATACAGCAAATACACCTTAGACCAAGTATCCTGTAGGCACCCACTCTTTGAGTCAAAATTTCTGTTTTAAAATGAAGGCACAGGAATGGGCTTGAGTCTTCTGACCTTTGGTAAAGATGGAGCATGATTTTTCAGCCATAAAATGGAATGAAACTTGCTCATCAGCAACACGAATGAAAATGGAAGACATTATGTTCAGAAAATATGTCAGGCACAGAAGACAAAGTTATCTTCTCATGTATACGGACACTAATAGTTGATCTCAATTGAGTAAGTTGCAGAAAGTTTAGGAATGATGGGGAGAAGTAAAGACTGAAGATGGGTAATAGTTTTAGGGGTGAAGTTGGGTAGGATAATGGGCTTCTACTATTTTATAGAACAGTGAGATACTTTTCGAAGTTCTTTGTCCTATTCAACGCTCTGGGTCACATAAAAGACCACTAACCAGAACCAACTGCCCTAAAGCAGTAGGCTTTAAATGGAGTGCATTCAACACAAGGGTTTTCAAGATGATGCACTGAGATAGGAAGAGAAATAACAATACTAGAGGAAAAAAAACCCAGATGCTCTTTTTTCCTGAACATTTCTTTTCCTTGTGTTTTATAATGTGCCCAGCCAGGGTCATTTTAACAAGTTCATTTTCTTCAGGCCGAGGAATTCTCCTTTAATTGCATCTACAGGTTTAATGATAAAGAACTGGAAACTGGACTAACATCTGGACTGTCCCAAAACACCATGAACAAAGGATAAAAGCTCCAAACCTAAAGTCCCACCAGTTAATTTCAAAGCAGATATTCTATGGAACACTAACCACTAGCCATATTATGGATTGTTATGCAGAATGCCCAATGTTCCAAAGATTATTAGAAACTTGATTTTGCAATTTTTCAATCTGCTGATGATTTTCAGTTTCACATAACTGAACAGAAGATGCTCACTTCTGTCAGCTACAAATTTGTGTGTTGTTCCGATAACATTAAGTGTAGGACAGGACCCCTCCCAAAAAAAAAACAATGTCAAAGAAGAGTTCCTACTAATAAATGGCTATAGCTGTCTATAAAGAGAAAAATATTTAAAACAATACTACTATTAATTAATCTCTCCATAAACTTCTCTGAGATAAATTATTGAGATTAAGCAATAATGTAACAAATTTTGGAAAGCAAAATTAATTTTATAATTTTTTGAACAGAAAAAGATTCATTTTCCAAATAGATTTGGACAAGTTTTGCCCAGTAAAATTGACTCTATTAGCAACTATAGAGTAGCTAAAAATGTTTTACAAAAGCTTCTATTTTTCAATGCTTTTTCTCTATTGAGTGTCTCTGTTTGGGGAGATTGTTGAATCTCTTTGGGTGTGGAGAATATTTGGAGAAAGTAGGTATTGATAGGGCAGATTTTGGGGCTGATAGCTTAAACCTTGTTCCTGTCCCATCTCTGCTTCTTGGCCCACTAGGAACCTGACCATACAATTCCTAGGCTTGTGGAACTGGTTTGCTGTAGGAATGCAGAAAAAATCAGTAACTGTGAGTAAGAGAAGTTCTAGAATGTAATAAAGAGGATGAAATGAGCCATTCTCATGATCATTCTACAAACCAGGATGCTGATAGATGGGGCTCATGAGGTTTCAAAAGTAAAATTGACTTCAAAAGAGCTAAGGTAGAAGCCATTTGTATTTCATTCGGACAAGAAATTTGGAATCTCGTACCACATCATGAAAATTTTAGTGAGGCTGAATTCAAAAGTTATGAACTAAGTTATTGGACAGAGGGAAATTCAAGGCAGGGTAGCATCCAAGCTGTAGCAGATTCGTGATCGTTGCTCTTAGTTTTACAGTGAGAAAATCTAAAAATGTGAGAAAAAAATGAGTACAGTATGTTGAAGAAAACCTGAGTTTATAGCCATGGACAAAGTATCTATAATTAGGAGATTAGCCTGCTTAAGGAAAAACTTGGAGTTTTGCACTGAATCACTAGTAAAAGTATATGGTAACAGCCTTGGAGGTTTGTTTAAAGGTTGTAGAAAGTAGCTAAAGTCAGTAAATGAACATGTTTGTCTCCTCTGTGGAGTTTCTTGGGCTGCAAAGGTTTGACCTAAACTGAAATGGAGAATATTCTGAATATTTCAAATACACGGGACATTCTCAGAGGAAGCTGAAGGCACCAAGGATAGTCCCCAAACAGAAATGAAGAGCTCCCATGTATTCCCAGAGTAAAGTCAGAGGAGAGGTGTTCTACAAGCCCAATCAACCGACCACTCAATCCGAAGTCGTTGATGCCAAATACGACATTCCGGGGGTTTTTGGCCCACACTTTTGGGCTTTGATTGTGCTTTAGTCCTTGCCATGCTATCATGCCTTCATTTTGTAATGGAAACATTTGCTCTAGACCAGCTTAGAGTTTGTCATGAGTCTCAGAAAACAATGCACTTGTGAAACATACTAAAGCTGTTCAAAATCATGAGGAACTTTGACATTAGAATATTTTTTGAATTATAAAATGGCCATTAGTCCATGGTGGCAAGGGGTTGAATTCTAAGATAAAGTGTAAAATGTCCTCCAAAAGCCGCGTGGTTGAATACTTGGCTCTAGGTGGCAGCACCATTCAGAGAAACAGTGAAACTTTTAGAATGTTATATCTAAAGGAAACTGGTTGCTCAGTGGGGAGAACCTAGGGTTTGGACTCTGGCTTTGCTGTACTTCCTGACTTATCTGCTTCCTGACCTGCTGTGGGTAAGCCACAGCAGCATGCTCATGCCAAAATGGCCACAGCCATACCTTTTCTGCCGAAAGGAATTGCAATCTCAAACCACAGGCTTGAATAAGCCCCTCCTCTCTTAAATTGCTTATTGACAGGTGGTTAGTTATGGCAATGAGAGCAGTGGGCCTGGAGAGATGTCTCATAAGTTAAGATCACTTACGCACTCTTGCCAAGACCAGAATGTGATTCACAGCACCTACATGGTAGCTTCGAACCATTGGTAAATACAATTCCAGGGACCTGGTCTGCTCTTTGGTCTTCCAGGGCATCAAGCATTCATGTGATGTGATTCACATATATACATTCAAGCAAATCTTCATACACTTGAAGTAAAGGTAACAATGTTTACAAAAAGAGAAGTTACTGTCACAGCCTCAGGAGAAAGGTTATGCCCTCTCAGCTACTGTTCCAAGCCTTCTAAAAGGAAATGAGAAACAAAAGCTGTTTGTCTCTATGGGTTTCACAGCATAAAGAAAAGGGTGAGCAATAGGAAATGTGGAATTAATATAGAAATATTGCATCTACAAAACATTCAATTCCTGTGCAGGAGAGCAAGTGGTTTATTTTTCTCCTTTTGTTCCTTGACCATGCCGCGTGTGAAATGTATTTGTGTATACACCTGAAATTTCACTCGTACTTCAACCAACACAAAGGAAAATTAAATCAAGTAAAAAAATTAACCCCTGAAATGGATTTGTCTTGCCTCTTGAATGCATAGTACTTTGAGGGAGGTCAATAAGCACCAAATCAAGGTCTAAGACTCAAGGCCTTTTGAATCATAGGGAAAAGTTAATTTCAAATCCAATACTATCTACAAAGGACCCCTGCTCCCAGACTCCAAATTCCAATTTTAAGGCCCCTGCCAGGAACACTTTAACAGATAATGCACACAGTAGCCTGCATAGGGAGAGATATTATCTGTGAGTCAAAGAAGGTTTAAACCTTATTGAACGTAATGAATGAAACTCATATATTGCACCCACAAGCTAATAATGAAAGCAGACTGAAGACCACAGGAACAAAGTGATTCAGCATGTCAACTGTTGAGTAATTTCTTTTCCTGTTTCATGATAAAAAATATGTTGAAATTTATCAAACTCTAGGAAAGTTTCAATTATTTCAGAAACAAATTGAGGTTTATGTAGAATGGTGTCTTAGAAACAAAACTGCAAACACTCAAATTATCCTACAACTTTCTTGCACTTCTCCTACAAAATTGAAGTTTACTTAATAAACTTAAATTCTAAAACGATTATGTATAAATGAATGAGCTAAAAATATCCTATACACCTTAGAGTGATCTATAAAAATTTCATAAATTTTGATTCTTATTAAAGATCATGTACCTAGGAGACGGAAGTCAAAATCTGAGTCCAATCACACACATAGTGGCCCTGCGGTCTGTGCATGTTCTTTAACTTCTCATCTGCTCCTTGATTTCAGCACACTACCGTATACACCGGGAATCCCACGACCCTAGGTTCCGGTCATACAAAGAGCACCATGAGGGACAGAATGATGACACGAATGTGTCAACAGGTTCCTCTGCAGCTTATACAGAAGATGTTCAGGATGTAAGTGTCATGACCCCATGTCACATGATGAGTAAATTTAAAAGAGGTCCAAATAGTTCTTTGGATGAAGTAACAATCAGTCCTCAAAGCTTTTGACTGCTCAGTTGGCTGGCTGGCTGCCACGTGTATGCGATCCTCACTGATGGCAGATCTTCTGGTCTGTCCTCACTCGTGAATGAGAAAGCTTGAAGAGGCTGAGATGGCATTAGGTGTTTAAGGAAATGTATTTCAAAGTTCTCTAGAAAGCCACACCATACCCAGTTTCTAATTGTAACAAAAGCTTTTGAAAGATGAGCCAATCCTGAAGTCTCTATAAACAAGCTGGGATACCTGAAACATGTATGAACCCCACTGACATTTTGGCCTTTTAGAATTGTTCAAGGCCTCACTTAAATTTTGCTTCTTCTACCTACTTCTCCATATCAGAGGTAGGATGCTTTACTCCTAAAAACTAATGTTATATTATTTTATCATGCCTTTCTTGGATTTGTTCAATTGCCTTGCTGTTTATTCCTTGTATTACTATCATCATAATGACATAAGAAATGCAGAATTAAATGTCATTGATTTCTAAGCAAATGATTCATAACTTTCTTTTCTGTGTATCCCCACTGTTCCCCTCTGAAAAGGGTCTTTCAGGTCCATCTTTTACATGGTGAACCATGCTATTGCCGGAATACTAGCTGAAACACACACCTGTATTTGGTTTCTCGGTCCGATCATCCACAGTGTGTCATTCTAGTGCCAAATTCACCATCAAGTCCAAAGTCAATGGAGCAGTGGTAGATATTTCACATTATGTTAGCGACAACCATGTCAACTGAATAAGAAAAGAGTTAAAATTTGAGAACCATTATTCGGTACAGTATTTTGTACATTACAGGTCAAATTCCAGTTTGCAGAACTGTTCATTTATAAACAAAAATGACTGGCACATATTTTCTCAAGAGATTAATTCAAAGGTAATAGAAATCTGGAGCGGTCCCATTCAGCAGACACACAACAAATACCTGCAGGATTAATTCCTTGAACAAAGTGTTCAGTACATTCTTGCAGGGAACACTTAATGCTCATCAGGCAACTGAGTGGGGTGTCACGATAAAGCGCTCAGTAAAGGCAAAACAGATTTGAACTGAGAACCCAATCAATAACACTTCAACCACCAAACTGCAATTCCAAGAACCAGGTAAGGCCAGCGGTGACTAAAATGAGGATTATCTTTCCCATGGGGGTCTTTGACAAATGTTCGGGGAGTTCGTCCTTTCTCTGGCTTATTACAATAGGCTGGGCAATTCTATCAAGCAGAGCAAAAAACATTTATTTCCTTTTCCTTCCGAGAGATGAGGCTTAGAAACCAGCCAGCCATGCTTTGCACGGCGCCACTCCCCTTCACCAGCCTCATTTTTACTTTATAGTTTCCTTCAGGCGCTAAGCTATGCAACCACAGCTGAAGAGTTAAACTTGTTTGGTGAATGGAAAAGGACTTGTTGCGTCTTAATTGGCTGATTATATCTAAAGGGAAAGATGTTTTACTGACTCTTTCTGGGTATTGTATGAATCACTCCGGGGTCATGTCAGCACGGTGGAAAACTTATTTTTCTGTTTCTTGCCTATAATGACAATGAAGTTTCAGCTACAAAAAAAAAAAGAAAAAAGAATGCCTCAAGGCCCAGTGATTATTTAATTATCTCTGGGAAAATAATTTCCACATGTGACAAGAGCATCAACAATCTCTTCCAGCCTGATATATTTACTTCTTCCTTCATGCTACCCCCTCTGCATTCTCACATCACCTGCCCTGCAGGGAAACATTAAGGTTTGGTGGAGTATAAGGTTTTTATGACTAGAAAGATGTCATTTTAAAGAAAGGACTTTGAAATACAACATTAGGTCATTGTTTAAAGCCTGCCCATGAAAACTATATTTTCATTAACTTCAGGAGTAATCCTCCTATGTTCAACAATAATTCATATTTTTATATAATTTAAAATTTATTTATGTTAAAATAATATCATGTATGTCAGTAATTTGCATTTACCTCTATAGCCTATTTTTTTATTTATTAAGTCTGGTAATGGTATTGAGACAGATACAGGAGATGTATTCTTTTAAATTCCTCTAATAAATCAGCCAGTCCCCAAGTAAATAACCTCAGGTGTTCTCTGACTTCCCAAGATAATTAGGCACAAGATCCTTATATTAATGTTTAAATTTTAATCTTCATTCGTTTTTGGATAAACACTAGAGATTTTAATACAATCCTCCACTATAATAGCTCCATATGGAAAGAATGTGACGTGAATGAGTATGTTTTATTCAAATGTAACAACAGGAGTGAAGAGGCTATAATGATTTGAAATAAATGACAACTGATAGTCATATTAAGGTAATTTGTTCGCAATCAAACTCCATCAGTAATGTAGTCTAGGCTCTCAGAGCCTTTGCAGCCTCTTCATCATTGTCAACCCTATCCTTGCTGCGTGAATTGAATGCTTTTGTCCAATACCTGAAAAGGAAATAGTACTCATTAACACACTACTTCCTAGATAATGCATGTTAGCCCTGTTCAGACTTACTTCTGGAGGTAATCAGTTTCCCCAGTATTTGTTCCAGGGAATAAACACACACACACACACACATGCCCACACATGCACACACACGCACACACAAGCACACACATGCACATACACACACGCCCACACATGCACACACACGCACATGCAAATACACACACGCCCACACATGCACACACACGCACATGCACACACACGCACATGCAAATACACACACGCACATGCACACACACGCACATGCAAATACACACACGCCCACACACGCACATACACACACACCCCATGCACACACACGCACACACACACATGTGCGCACACGCATGCATGCATGTAAGCACACACTTGCATGACATTACACAGTCTTGGCCCCACTTGCAACTCTTTGCTGTCATCGCATCAATCTTAGTGCTGAGCTCTAACTTATGATGGGAGAAAAGGTTAATAAATTTCAAAGCCAACATTGAATATAGATTGTGAATAATTTCATAAATCCTACATGATGTGCTGTTTTTTGAGGAAGTTTTGGAAAGCAATCAGTTTGTTGTTGCAGGTATTTTTTGTTAATTGTTTTATTTATTAAGGAAACTATTTACTCATTTATACTTATTACAATTGTAGACAAAATTGCACTCACAATAAGAACCCTGAACAGTACAGAACGTTATAATTTGTAAAGCAAAATATTTATTCTGACCAATTCACACTTTTCAAGTCAAAATATTCTCCATATATATCTTACATATCTTTAAACTCTCAAGCCAAAATTTAGGCATGAGACTCCCACAGTCTCATGAATAAAATTAATGTAATTTTAAAGAAATAATAGTAATGAAAATATTATATATATTTTTAATATTGAAATATTCAATGGATGTATATATATATACATAATTGATAGAGATACACTGTAATTTAAAAATAAAATTTAGGGGCAAGGGGTACTCAATTGGAAGAATACTTGGCTAAGATGAACAAAACCTTGAAGATTCCCAGCACTAAATAAACTGGATGTATGTCTCATGCCCATAATGCCACTATTCTGGCAGATAGATGAATAATGAAGTTTGGGTTAATTACTAGCTACATAGTAATTTCAGTGTCATTCTGAGCCACATGATACCCTCATATTAAAATGAGGCTTGAATCTTTGTATTGAAAGTTTATAAGTTTAGATTCTTTAAAATGAGAAAACCTGTATGGATCAATTTTTATATCTAACAAATTTGTATAATATAATCTCAAAACCGCAAAATATTATTAAATCTTTGTTATGTAAATGTTCATGTCAGTGCTACCAATTAAGGTGACTTAAAAATATTTGGTGCTGAGAACAATATATAAAATTCTGACCTTAAAATAAAGGAACATCTAGACGGGACCCCTCCCTGCCCCAACTACTGCTGCCTTTTTGTCTCCTGTGTCCTGTAAACACCAGCTAGCCCTGCTGCAGTGCTGAGAAGTTCTATCCAGAGAGGTGAGTGGGTGCTTGCCTGGGCTCTCTGTCCCAGAAGAGAGCACAGCCCCTCCCCCTTCAGCTTCTGCAACAGGGTCTTCCTTGTTCCACGGGACCCCTCCCTGCCCCCACTGCTGCCGCCCTTTTGTCTCCTGGGTCCTGGAAACACCAGCTAGCCCTGCTGCAGTGCTGAGAAGTTCTATCCAGAGAGTGCTGAGGAGTTTTATCCAGAGAGTGCTGAGGAGTTTCATCCAGAGAGAAGGAGATGGGCAGGCGCCAATGCAAAAATTCCTCCAACAACCTGAAAGGCAACATGACATCTCCAGAATCCAGGGATCACGGAACTAGAAGAATTGAACACCCTACTCCAGAAGAAATAGAAGAAATTGATTCTAAGCGGAACTTTATGAAAATAATAGAGGAACTTAAACACGAGGTGAAAATCTGCCGTAAAGAAATGGAAGAAAAGTATAACAAAAAGATTGAGGAAATGAGTAAAGAAATGAAAAAGAAATATACCAAAAGGTTTGAAGAAATGAGTAAATCCGTAAATGATATTCTGGGAAACCAAGAAAAAGCAATCAAACAGGTAATGAAACAGTTCAAGATTTGAAAACTGAAATGGAGTCAATGAAGAAATCACAAGCCAAGGGCCGGCTGGATATGGAAAATCCAGGTAAACAAACAGAGACTTCAGAAATAAGCATAACCAACAGAATACAAGAGATAGAAGAAAGAATCTCAGACTCTGAGGACAGCAGAGAGAAATTAAATGCCCTGACCAAAGAAAACAGAAAATCCAACAAATTCTCATCACAAAACATGCAGGAAATGTGGGACACAATAAAAAACCAAATATAAGAAAAATAGGGGTAGAAGAAGGAGAAGAATTGCAGATCAAAGGTCCAGAAAATATATTCAACAAAATTATAGAAGAAAACTTTCCCAACCTAAAGAACGATATCCCTATGAAGGTTCAAGAAGCATACAGAACACCGAATAGGCTGCATCAAAAAAAAAAAAAAAGATCCCCTTGCCATATAATAATCAAAACACAAAACATTCAGATTAAAGAAAGAATATTAAGAACTGCAAAGGAAAAAGGTCAAGTAACTTACAAAGGTAAACCTATCAGACTTACACCAGACTTCTCTATGGAAACCATGAAAGCCAGAAGGTCCTGGATAGAGGTACTGCAGAAACTAAGAGACCAAGGATGCAAGTCGAGACTACTTTACCCAGCCAAGCTATCATTCACTATCAATGGAGAAAACAAAATATTCCAGGACAAAAACAAATTTAAACAATACGTTGCTACAAATCTAGCCATACAGAAAGTATTAGAAGGCAAATCAAAACCCAAGGAATCCAACATTCCTAACACTGCCTACAATAACTCAGGCATCTAGCAACCCTTCACAAGCAGAACTCAAAGAAGGGAAAAACATACACTACACTACCCCCCCCCAAAAATGACCGGATTCAACAACCACTGGTCATTAATATCATTTAATATCAATGGACTCAATTCACTTATAAAAAGGCACAGACTCAGAGATTGGATACGAAAACAGGATCCAACATTCTGCTGTTTACAAGAAAAACACCTCAACCACAAAGACAGATATCTACTCAGAGTAAAGGGCTGGGAAAAGGTTTTCCAAGCAAATGGACCTAAGAAACAAGAAGGTGTGGCCATTCTAATATCTAACAAAATTGACTTCAAACTAAAATCTATCAGAAGAGATGGAGATGGACATTTCATACTCATAACAGGAACAATTCATCAGGAGGATATCTATGCCCCTAATATAAAGGCACCCACTTATGTAAAAGAAACTCTTCTAGAACTCAAGGCAGTCAACAAACCACACACACTAATAGTAGGAGACTTCAACACACCTCTCTCACCAATGGACAGGTCAATCAGACAGAAACCCAACAGAGAAATTAGAGAATTATTGGAGGTATTAAATCAATTGGACTAAACAGATATCTATAGAACATTTCACCCAAATAGGAAAGAATGTACCTTCTTCTCTGCTGCCCATGGAACCTTCTCAAAAATTGACCACATACTTGGTAACAAAGCAAACTTCCACAGATACAAAAAAATATAAGTAACCACCTCTGTCTTGTCAGATCACCATGGATTAAAGTTAGAATTCAACAACAATGCTACACCCAGGAAGCCAACAAATTCATGGAAGTTGAACTGTCAACTATTAAATCCTCCCTGGGTCAAGGAAGAAATAAAGAAAGAAATTAAAGTCTTCCTTGAATTTAATGAAAATAAAGAAACAACATACTCAAACCTATGGGACACTATGAAAGCAGTACTAAGAGGATACTTCATAGCACTAAGTACCCAATTAAAGAAAATGGAGAAAGCACACATTGGAGACTTAATAGCACGCTTGAAAGCTCTAGAAAAAAAAAGAAGCTGATTCACCCAGGAGGAGTAGAAGACTGGAAATAATCAAACTGAGGGCTGAAATCAACAAAATAGAAACACAGAAAACAATCCAAAGAATCAATGAAGCAAAAAGCTGGTTCTTGGAGAAAATCAACAAGATTGACAAACCCCTATCCAAATTAATAAAACAGCAGAGAGAGAACATGCAAATTAATAAGATCAGAAATGAAAAGGGGGACATAACCACAGACACAGAGGAAATTCAGAGAATCTTTAGATCTTACTATGAACGTTTATATGCCACAAAGTTGGAAAATGTAAAAGAAATAGACATTTTTTTAGATAAGTACCATATACCAAAGTTTAACGAAGAACAGGTGAACAATCTAAATTGACCTGTTAGTCGCGAAGAATTAGAAGCTGTTATCAAAAATCTCCCTACCAAAAAAAACCCAGGACCAGATGGTTTCAATGCAGAATTCTACCAGATCTTCCAGGAAGAGCTAATACCTATACTCCTTAACGTATTCCACAATATAAAAACAGAAGAGTCATTGCCAAACTCCTTTTATGAAGCTACAGTCACCCTAATACCAAAACCACACAAAGACACAACCAAGAAAGAGAATTAAAGGCCAATCTCACTCATGAACATCGACGCAAAAATTCTCAATAAAATACTGGCAAACCGAATCCAAGAACACATTAGAAAAATTATCCATTATGATCAATTCGGCTTCATTCCAGAGATGCAGGGCTGGTTCAACATATGCAAATCTATCAATGTAATCAATCATATAAATAAACTGAAAGAAAAAAACCATATGATCATCTCACTAGATGCTGAAAAAGCATTTGACAAAATTCAACACCCATTTATGATAAAGGTGTTGGAGAGACTGGGGATACAAGGATCATACCTAAATATAATAAAAGCAATATACAGCAAGCCGACAGCTAACATCAAACTGAATGGAGAGAAACTCAAAGCCTTTCCACTAAAATCAGGAACACGACAACGCTGTCCACTCTCTCCATACCTCTTCAATATAGTGCTTGAAGTTCTAGCAATAGCAATAAGACAACATAAGGAGATCAAGGGGATTCGTATTGGAAAAGATGAAGTTAAACTTTCGTTATTTGCTGATGATATGATAGTATACATAAGTGACCCCAAAAACTCTACCAAAGAACTCCTACAGCTGATAAACACCTTTAGTAATGTGGCAGGATACAAGATCAACTCCAAAAAATCAGTGGCCCTCCTATACACAAAGGATAAAGAAGCAGAGAGGGGAATCAGAGAAACATCACCTTTCATGATAGCCACAAATAGCATAAAATATCTTGGGGTTACTCTAATCAAGGAAGTGAAAGACCTATTTGACAAGAACTTTAAGTCTTTGAAGAAAGAAATTGAGGAGGATACCAGAAAATGGAAAGACCTCCCCTGATCTTGGATTGGGAGAATCAATATAGTAAAAATGGCACTTCCACCAAAAGCAATCTATAGATTCAATGCAATCCCCATCAAAATCCCATCAAACTTCTTCACAGACCTTGAGAGAACAATAATCAAGTTTATATGGCAAAACAAAAAACCCAGGATAGCCAAAACAATCTTATACAATAAAAGAACTTCTGGAGGCATTACCATCCCTGACTTCAAACTCTATTACAGAGCTACAGTATTGAAAACAGCTTGGTATTGGCATAAGAACAGAGAAGTCGACCTATGGAATCGAATAGAAGACCCGGATATTAACCCACAAACCTATGAACACCTAATTTTCGACAAAGGAGCTAAAGGTATACAATGGAAGAAGGAAAGCATCTTTAACAAATGGTGCTGGCGGACCAGCGAGGGGCTCTGTTCCTGTGGAGGGGTAAGTGTATTGTTCCTGACCGCCACACAAGGCCGGTTAGGGAACACACAATACTCCCGCCACCCTTATCTCCCTGACTACTCCAAAGGGGCAGCTTCCCCAGCTAATCCCTCTCTCCTGCAACGCCATCCCAGCTTTCTGCCTGGAACCCATACCCTCCCCTCTCCTTTTTTCGGGGCTTAAATTCCTCCATCTCAGCCGGGGTGGGCACCGCGGGCCAGGTTTGGCGGTGAGTGCAAAGGGGCTGGAGTCCCTTTGTTCCAAAAGCCGGCCTGCAGCAAGCCAAGACTGCAGGCAGGGGCACCTCTGACCAGCGAGGGGCTCTGTTCCTGTGGAGGGGTAAGTGTATTGTTCCTGACCGCCACACAAGGCCGGTTAGGGAACACACAATACTCCCGCCACCCTTATCTCCCTGACTACTCCAAAGGGGCAGCTTCCCCAGCTAATCCCTCTCTCCTGCAACGCCATCCCAGCTTTCTGCCTGGAACCCATACCCTCCCCTCTCCTTTTTTCGGGGCTTAAATTCCTCCATCTCAGCCGGGGTGGGCACCGCGGGCCAGGTTTGGCGGTGAGTGCAAAGGGGCTGGAGTCCCTTTGTTCCAAAAGCCGGCCTGCAGCAAGCCAAGACTGCAGGCAGGGGCACCTCTGACCAGCGAGGGGCTCTGTTCCTGTGGAGGGGTAAGTGTATTGTTCCTGACCGCCACACAAGGCCGGTTAGGGAACACACAATACTCCCGCCACCCTTATCTCCCTGACTACTCCAAAGGGGCAGCTTCCCCAGCTAATCCCTCTCTCCGGCAACACCATCCCAGCTTTCTGCCTGGAACCCATACCCTCCCCTCTCCTTTTTTCGGGGCTTAAATTCCTCCATCTCAGCCGGGGTGGGCACCGCGGGCCAGGTTTGGCGGTGAGTGCAAAGGGGCTGGAGTCCCTTTGTTCCAAAAGCCGGCCTGCAGCAAGCCAAGACTGCAGGCAGGGGCACCTCTGACCAGCGAGGGGCTCTGTTCCTGTGGAGGGGTAAGTGTATTGTTCCTGACCGCCACACAAGGCCGGTTAGGGAACACACAATACTCCCGCCACCCTTATCTCCCTGACTACTCCAAAGGGGCAGCTTCCCCAGCTAATCCCTCTCTCCTGCAACGCCATCCCAGCTTTCTGCCTGGAACCCATACCCTCCCCTCTCCTTTTTTCGGGGCTTAAATTCCTCCATCTCAGCCGGGGTGGGCACCGCGGGACGTACAGGCGGTGAGTGCAAAGGGACGGAAATCCCTTTGTTCTAAAGCCTGCCTGCAGCAACCTAAGGCTGCAGGCAAAGTGATTCCTGGATAGCAAGGGGCATTAATCCAGTAGCAAAAGACCCAGCGGAGGGAAGAGCCATTGGAGAGCATCTGAAGGAAGAGATGGGCAGGCGCCAAGGCAAGAATTCCTCCAACAATCTGAAAAACAACACGAAAACACCAGATCCCAGCGATCTTATGACAAAAGGACTTGAACACCCTATACCGGAAGAAGTGGAAAACAGTGTCATTATAAAAGCAATAGAGTCTCTTAAACAGGGTATGAATAACTCACTTAAAGAAATAGAAGAGAAATATAACAAAAAGGTGGAAGAAATGAGTAAAGAAATGGAAGACAAATATAACAAAAAGTTTGAAGAAATAAGTAAATTCGTAAATGATACCCTGGGAAACCAAGAAAAAATAATCAAACAGGTAATGGAATCAGTTCAAGAATTGAAAACTGAAATGGAGGCAGTGAAGAAAACACAAACCGAGGACCGGCTGGATATGGAAAATCTAGGTAAACAAACAGAGACTTCAGGAACAAGCATAACCAATAGAATACAAGAGATAGAAGAACGAATCTCAGATTATGAAGACACCATAGAGAAAATAAATGCCCTGACCAAAGAAAACAGCAAATCCAACAAATTCACATCACAAAACATTCAGGAAATATGGGACATAATAAAAAAACCAAATCTAAGAATAATAGGAGTAGAAGAAGGAGAAGAATTGCAGTCCAAAGGTCCAGAAAATATATTCAACAAAATTATAGAAGAAAACTTTCCCATCCTAAAGAGTGATATTCCTATGAAGGTGCAAGAAGCATACAGAACACCGAATAGACTGGATCAGAAAAAAACATCCCCTCGCCATATAATAATCAAAACACAAAGCATTCAGATTAAAGAAAGGATATTAAGAGCTGCAAAGGAAAAAGGTCAAGTAACCTATAAAGGTAAACCTATCAGACTTACACCAGACTTCTCTATAGAAACCATGAAAGCCAGAAGGTCCTGGATAGAGGTACTGCAGAAACTAAGGGACCATGGATGCAAGCCCAGATTAATATACCCAGCCAAGCTTTCATTCACTATCAACGGAGAAAACAAAATATTCCAGGATAAAAACAAATTTAAACAATACGTAACTACTAATCCAGCCTTACAGAGAATATTAGAAGGAAAATTACATCCCAAGGAATCCAACATTGCCAACACTGACTACAATAACTCAGACATCTAGCGACCCTTCACTAGCACAACCCAAAGAAGGAAAACACATACACTCTACTACCTAAAAAAAAAAAAAAAATGACTCGAGTCAACAACCACTGGTCATTAATATCTCTTAATATCAATGGACTCAATTCACCTATAAAGAGGCACAGACTTAGAGATTGGATACGAAAACAGGATCCAACATTATGCTGTTTACAAGAAACACACCTCAACCACAAAGACAGACACCTACTCAGAGTAAAGGGTTGGGAAAAGGTTTTCCAAGCAAATGGACCTAAGAAACAAGCGGGTGTGGCCATTCTAATATCTAACAAAATCGACTTCAAACTAAAATCAATCAGAAGAGATGGAGATGGACATTTCATACTCATAACAGGAACAACTCATCAGGAAGAAGTCTCAATCCTGAATATCTATGCCCCTAATATAAAGGCACCCACTTATATAAAACAAACTCTTCTAGAACTCAAGGCAGTCATCAAACCACACACACTAATAGTAGGAGACTTCAACACTCCTCTCTCGCCAATGGACAGGTCAATCACACAGAAACCAAACAGAGAATTAAGAGATTTATTGGAGGTATTGAATCAAATGGACTTAACAGACATCTATAGAACACTCCACCCAAATAGGAAAGAATATACCTTCTTCTCTGCAGTTCATGGAACCTTCTCGAAGATTGACCACATACTCGGTAACAAAGCAAACTTCCACAGATACAAAAAAATATTAGTAACCACATGTGTCTTGTCAGATCACCATGGATTAAAATTAGAATTCAACAACAATGCTAACCCCAGGAAGTCAACAAACTCATGGAAGTTGAACAGTCAACTACTAAATCACCCCTGGGTCAAGGACGAAATTAAGAAAGAAATTAAAGACTTCCTTGAATTTAATGAAAACAAAGACACAACATACTCAAACCTATGGGACACTATGAAAGCAGTGCTAAGAGGAAAGTTCATAGCAATAGGTGCCCAAATAAAGAAAACGGAGAAAGCACACATTGGAGACCTAACAGCACACTTGGAAGCTCTAGAAAAAAAAGAAGCTGATTCACCCAGGAGGAGTAGAAGACTGGAAATAATCAAACTGAGGGCTGAAATCAACAAAATAGAAACACAGAAAACAATCCAAAGAATCAATGAATCAAAAAGCTGGTTCTTGGAGAAAATCAACAAGATTGACAAACCCCTATCCAAACTAATCAAACGGCAGAGAGAGAACACGCAAATTAATAAGATCAGAAATGAAAAGGGGGACATAACCACAGACACAGAGGAAATTCAGAGAATCATTAGATCTTACTACGAAAGTTTATATGCCACAAAGTTGGAAAATGTAAAAGAAATGGACATTTTTTTTAGATAAGTACCATATACCTAAGTTGAACCAAGAACAGGTGAACAATCTAAATAGACCTGTTAGTCGCGAAGAATTAGAAGCTGTTATCAAAAATCTCCCTACCAAAAAAAGCCCAGGACCAGATGGTTTCAATGCAGAATTCTACCAGAACTTCCAGGAAGAGCTAATACCTATACTCCTTGACGTATTCCACAATATAGAAACAGAAGAGTCATTGCCTAACTCCTTTTATGAAGCTACAGTTACTCTAATACCAAAACCACACAAAGACACAACCAAGAAAGAGAATTACAGGCCAATCTCACTCATGAACATTGACGCGAAAATTCTCAATAAAATACTGGCAAACCGTATCCAAGAGCACATTAGAAAAATTATCCATTATGATCAAGTCGGCTTCATTCCAGAGATGCAGGGCTGGTTCAACATTCGCAAATCTATCAATGTAATCCATCATATAAATAAACTGAAAGAAAAAAACCATATGATCATCTCACTAGATGCTGAAAAAGCATTTGACAAAATTCAACACCCATTTATGATAAAGGTGTTGGAGAGACTGGGGATACAAGGATCATACCTAAATATAATAAAAGCAATATACAACAAGACGACAGCTAACATCAAACTGAATGGAGAGAAACTCAAAGCCTTTCCACTAAAATCAGGAACGCGACAACGCTGTCCACTCTCTCCATACCTCTTCAATATAGTGCTTGAGGTTCTAGCAATAGCAATAAGACAACATAAGGAGATCAAGGGGATTCAAATTGGAAAGGATGAAGTCAAGCTTTCGTTATTTGCTGACGATATGATAGTTTACATAAGTGACCCCAAAAACTCTATCAAAGAACTCCTACAGCTGATAAACACCTTTAGTAACGTGGCAGGATACAAGATCAACTCCAAAAAATCAGTGGCCTTCCTATACACAAAGGATAAAGAAGCAGAGAGGGAAATCAGAGAAACATCACCTTTCATGATAGCCACAAATAGCATAAAATATCTTGGGGTTACTCTAACCAAGGAAGTGAAAGACCTATTTGACAAAAACTTTAAGACTTTGAAGAAAGAAATTGAGGAGGATGCCAGAAAATGGAAAGACCTCCCCTGCTCTTGGATTGGGAGAATCAACATAGTAAAAATGGCAATTCTACCAAAAGCAATCTATAGATTCAATGCAATCCCCATCAAAATCCCATCAAACTTCTTCACAGACCTTGAGAGAACAATAATCAAGTTTATATGGCAAAACAAAAAACCCAGGATAGCCAAAACAATCTTATACAATAAAGGAACTTCAGGAGGCATTACCATCCCTGACTTCAAACTCTATTATAGAGCTACAGTATTGAAAACAGCTTGGTATTGGCATAAGAACAGAGAAATCGACCTTTGGAATCGAATAGAAGACCCGGATATTAACCCACAAACCTATGAGCACCTAATTTTTGACAAGGGAGCTAAAGGTATACAATGGAAGAAGGAAAGCATCTTTAACAAATGGTGCTGGCATAACTGGATGTCAACCTGTAAAAAAATGAAAGTAGATCCATATCTATCACCATGCACAAAAATCAAGTCCAAATGGATTAAAGACATCAACATTAATCCGTCCACTCTGAACCTGATAGAAGAGAAAGTGGGAAGTAGTCTACAAGATATAGGCACAGGAGTCCTCTTCCTAAGTAGGACCCCAGCAGCACAGACAATAAGAGAAACAATGAATAAATGGGATCTACTGAAACTGAGAAGCTTCTGTAAAGCAAAGGACACTGTCAGTAAGACAAAAAGGCTGCCTTCTGACTGGGAGAAGATCTTCACCAACCCCTCATCAGACAAAGGTCTGATCTCCAGAATATACAAAGAACTCAAGAAACTAGGCACTAAAACTCTAATTAACCCAATTAAAAAATGGGGTACTGATCTGAACAGAGAATTCACAACAGATGAACTTCGAATGGCCAGAAGACACTTAAGGTCATGCTCAACCTCCTTAGCGATCAGGGAAATGCAAATCAAAACCACTTTGAGATACCATCTTACACCTGTCAGAATAGCTAAAGTTAAAAACACCAATGATAGCCTATGCTGGAGGGGATGTGGAATGAGGGGAACACTCATCCATTGTTGGTGGGAATGCAAACTTGTGCAGCCACTTTGGAAATCCGTTTGGCGGTTTCTCAGGAAACTGGGAGTCAACCTCCCTCAGGACCCAGCAATTCCTCTCTTGGGAATATACCCTAGAGATGCCCAAACATACTACAAAAGCGTTTGTTCAACTATGTTCATAGCAGCACTATTTGTAATAGCCAGAACCTGGAAACAGCCTAGGTGCCCCTCAATAGAAGAATGGTTAAAAAAGGTGTGGAACATATACACATTAGAGTTTTACTCAGCGGTAAAAAATAATGACATCTTGAATTTTGCATGCAAATGGATGGACATAGAAAACGCTTTACTGAGTGAGGTAAGCCAGACCCAAAAAGAGGAACACGGTATGTATTCACTCATAAGTGGATTCTAACCATAATTAAAGGTCTTTGAGCCTATTATTCGTGATCCTAGAGAAGCTAAATAAGAAGACGAACCTGATGAAGATTATTTACCTATCCGCCAGGAGGTAGGAAATAGTCAAGAGTCCCAGGTAACCTTGGGTGCATGGGGGGGGTGGTGGGAGGGTTGTTGGAAGGGGAGAGGGTTAGAGAGAAGGGAGTAGGGGAGGAATGGAGAAAGCTCGGTTGACCGGGATGGGGGGAAGGGAGGAAGGATGAATGTGGGATCAGGGAAGAATATATTTCAACTAAGGGAGTCATATTAGAGTTTACAGGAAACTTGATTATATATGGGATCCCAGGTCCAAGGAGAGATCCCCAGATTGTTCTCTGGACAGAGGAGGGTTGCCTGAACCAGCCTTGGCCCGTGACTATACTGATGAATATTTTGCTTATCACCATAGATCCCTCACCTGGCGTTGGATGACGATACAGATGGAGGCCCGCGTTGGAGCACCGAACTGAGCCCCCCAAGTTCCAAACGAGGAGCAAAAGGAGGAAGAAAATGACGAAGGACTGCGAGGGATACTATCACCCACTGATACAAGGGGTCGGATCTAATGAGAGTTTACCAAGGCCAGATGGACCGTGACTGAACGAGCATGTGATCCAACCAGATTCTCTGAATGTGGTTGGATTTTCTGAATGTGGCTGGCCTGCAGTCTTTCCGAGAAGCCATTGACAATGACACTGGGACTGGTTTCCTCTGCATATACTGGATTTTTGGGATCCAGTCTGTTTGGATGCTCACCTTCCTGGACCTGGAGTGAGGGGGGAGGAACTTGGACTTCCCACAGGGCAGGAGACCCTGACTTCCCTTGGGGACAAAGAGGGAGGAGGAGAGGGAGGGGGGGGGAGTGGGAGGGCGTTGGGAGGAGGGGCGTAAATGGAAACTTTTTATAATTTAATAAAATTACTAAAAGAAAAAAAAAAAAACAAATGGTGCTGGCATAACTGGATGTCAACCTGTAGAAGAATGAAATTAGATCCATATCTATCACCATGCACAAAAATCAAGTCCAAATGGATTAAAGACATTGACATTAATCTGTCCACTTTGAACCTGATAGAAGAGAAAGTGGGAAGTAGTCATACAAGATATAGGCACAGGAGGCCACTTCCTAATTAACACCTCAGTAGCACAGACAATAAGAGAAACAATGAGTAAATGGGACCTACTGAAACTGAGAAGCTTCTGTAAACCAAAGGACACTGTCAGTAAGACAAAAAGACTACCTTCGGACTGGGAAAAGATCTTCACAAACCCCTCATCAGACAAAAGTCTGATCTCCAAAATATAAAAAGAATTCAAGAAACTAGACACTAAAACTCTAATTAACCCAATTAAAAAATGGGGTACTGAACTGAACAGAGAATTCACAACAGATGAACTTCGAATGGCCAGAAGACACTTAAGGTCATGCTCAACCTCCTTAGCGATCAGGGAAATGCAAATCAAAACCACTTTGAGATACCATCTTACACCTGTCAGAATAGCTAAAGTCAAAAACACCAATGATAGCCTATGCTGGAGAGGATGTGGAGTGAGGGGAACACTCATCCATTGTTGGTGGGAATGCAAACTTGTGCAGCCACTGTGGAAATCAGTGTGGCGGTTTCTCAGGAAACTGGGAGTCAACCTCCCTCAGGACCCAGCAATTCCACTCTTAGGAATATACCCAAGAGAAGCCCTATCATACTACGAAAGTATTTGTTCAACTATATTCATAGCTGCACTATTTGTAATAGCCAGAACATGGAAACAACCTAGGTGCCCCTCAATAGAAGAATGGTTAAAGAAAGTGTGGAACATATATACATTAGAGTTTTGCTCAGCGGTAAAAAACAATGACATCTTGAATTTTGCATGCAAATGGATGGAAATAGAAAACCCTTTACTGAGTGAGGTAACCCAGACCCAAAAAGAGGAATATGGTATGTACTCATTCATAAGTGGATTCTAGCCATAGTTAAAGGCCTTTGAGTCTATAATTTGTGATCCTAGAGAAGCTAAATAAGAAGGTGAACCTGATGAAAATCATATAGTTATCCTCCTGGATAGTGGAACTAGGCAAGATTGCCAGGCAAACTCGGGTGCATGGGGGGTGGGAGGATGGAAGTAAGGGAATATGGTCAGGGAGAGGAGAGAGGGGGAGGATTGGGGAAGGCTTGGGGGAATGGGAGGGGGGAGGGAGGAAGGATGGTTGGGGGAGCAGGGAGGTTTATATCTCAGCTAAGGGAGCCATTTTAGGGTTTGCAAGAGACTTGATTCTGGAGGGGTTCCCAGTAAAAATTAAATAAATAAATAAATAAAAAATTTTTAAAAAATTAAAAAAATAATAAAAAAAAGAAAAGAAACGCTTTACTGAGTCAGGTAAGCCAGACCCAAAAAGAGGAATATGGTATGTATTCACTCATAAATGGATTCTAACCATAATTAAAAGTCTTTGAGCGTATTATTCGTGATCCTAGAGAAGCTGGATAAGAGGGTGAACCTGAAGAAAATTCAGGTAGTTTTCTTCCTGGAGATTGGAAATAGACAAGAGTCCCAGGTAACCTCGGGTACATGGAGGGGTAGGAGGGTTGTTGGAAGGGGAGAGGGTTAGAGAGAAGGGAGTAGGGGAGGAATGGGGAATGCTTGGGAGACTGGGAGGGGGGAGAGAGGAAGGATAGATATGGGATCAGGGAAGAATATGTCTCAACTAAGGGAGTCAGTTTAGGGTTTACTAGAGACTTGATTATAAGTGGGATCCCAGGTTCAAGGAGAGATCCCCAGATTGTTCTCTGGACAGAGGAGAGGGTGCCTGAACTGGCCTTGGCCCATAACCATACTAATGAATATTTTGCTTATCACCATAGATCCTTCATCTGGCGATGGATGGAGATGGAGATGGAGACCCACATTGGAACACTGGACTTAACTCCCTAGGTCCAAACGAGAAGCAGAAGGAAAGAGAACGTGAGCAAAGAAGGCAAGACCAGAGGGAACCTTCATCCGACGATGGATGGCGATACAGACGGAGATCCACATTGGAGCACCGGACTGAGCCCACCATGGTCCAAATGAGGAGCAGAAGGAGGAAGAACATGAAAAAGGAAATCAGGACCGCGAAGGGTGTGATCACCCACTGATACAAGGGGACTGATCTAATGAGAGTTCACCAAGGTCAGTTGATTGGGATTGAGCGAGCACGTGATCCAGCCAGATTCTCTGAATGAGGCCGGATTCTCTGAAAGTGGCTTGCCTGGAGTCTTTCTGAAAAGCCATTGACAATGACACTGGGACTTGTTTCCTCTGCATATACTGGATTTCTGGGATCCAGTCTGTTTGGATGCTCAGCTTCCTGGACCTGGAGGGAGGGGGGAGGAGCTAGAACTACCCACAGGGCGGGAGACCCTGACTGCTCTTGGGGATGGAGAGGGAGGAGGAGAGGGAGTGGGGGGAATGGGAGCGGGTTGGGAGGAGGGGCGGAGATGGAGACTTTTGTATTTTAAAAAACTTTGAGAAAAAAAATAAAAAAAAATTAAGGATCATCTATGCTTCCACAATTTTTATGCCCTGCTATTAGTTTCAACCCCTGCTAAAGCATTCTGCTGCTTCAATTCCATAGAAAAATTCAAAATGATGATCCCCTGGTAGCTTCTGGACAAGCATTTGAAATTGCTGGTTTTAGTCACTACCCATGTCAAGCCATTTTTTTTTCCTTGAGTTTTGTTTACCTTTGTTGGGAATCAAGAATCTACAATGTATTAAACTATTTTACATAGTCAAAGCAAAAAATAATCTGAGTAAAAGAACGTGCATGTAACTCAAAGAAAGACTTTAAAAGACTGAGCAATATGAACCAAAATAAAACTGAGTAGGTAAACTCCTTAGAAATGAAGAAGGCTGTAGCTCATCATTTATTGCCAGTATTTCTCTCAAGCTTTCACTTCTCCTTCAGGATCCTTTAGCACAGTGGTTCTCTGCCAGGAACAATATAATCTTTCAGAGAATACTGGGCACCATCTGGAGACAATTTTACTTTCTTCTTCTGGGTCAGGAGGTGGAAATTCTTTGGGCATCTCGTGGTTTGACGCCAGGGATGAAGCTGAGCACATACCAACACACAGAATAGCCCCACAAAATGAAACAGCTTGAGATCCAAAATGGAAATGTCTCCAAAAAGCCTGGTAACTGTCTTCATAAGTATGTGATCAAGACAAAAATAAGCACAATTTCGTGCATAGCCTGACTCTTCTGAATGCACAGTAGCTTTCATGTTTCTTTATCAATGAATTGTGAATTAGTGTGAACTACAATAAACATTTCCATCACTTTTTGTGGTATTGACACATAACAAAAAGAGACTCAACTAAGTTTAGCAAAATTTTCTTATATACCTTTATAGTTTAGTCTATAATGCTAGCCTACTGAAAAATTTGAATGTAAATTCCGCTGCTTTCTCTCCTGTGAAACAATATGAGTTATTACCACATAATATATAAAAGCATAACAAATCTTTCTGTATTAAAATGTAAAAGTAATTATATATTATGTATATGTCATATATTATATATATAATTGCTTTCTTTTTCTTTGGATGACTGACACTTGCATAACATTGGAGACAGCAACTTGTGATGATATAGTTGGCATGTTGCAGACTGCTTATTGCTGAATATCTATCCTTAAGATTGTTGTTTAATTGTCCAATTTCTAATGCTCTATGTACTTTTGTAGTTTAATAATCTTCTTGATATTTTTGCCAGTATTTGGACAAAGACATTAATCATAGACTTATCAAGAATAACCATGAGGGAAGAGCAGCTGATGCTTTTAACCAATGAGCCATCTCTCCAGCCCCACTTCTAGTTTTTTATATTTCAAATGGTATTATGATGAGCATGTTTGGAATTGCCAAGAAAAATCTGGCCAGTGCTAATATAATGTTGTTTTTTGTTTTAAAAAAAGACTATATTAGCAGATGATACAATGGAGGGGTAAGTGTGCTCCTGATCTGCCACACAAACCTGGTAAGGGAACACACAATTTTCCCACCATCCTTATCTCCCTGGGTATTCTGAAGGGGCAGCATCCCCCAGATAAACCTTCTCTCCTCCTACCCCATTCCCGCTTTCAGCCAGGAACCCCTTCTTTTCCTCTCTCTGTTTTTCGGGGCATAAAATCATCCAACTCAGCCTGAGTGGGTGCCGCTGGGATGGGCGGTGAGTGCAAATGGGAGGGAGTTCCTTTGTTTTAATAGCCTGCCTGCAGCAAGGTAGGACTGCAGGCAAAGTGATTCCTGGCCAGGAAGGGGGACTGATCCTGTAGCAGAAGACACAGCAGAGGGAAGAGCCATTGCAGAGCATCAGAAGGAAGAGATGGGCAGGCGCCAAGGCAAGAATTCCTCCAACAATCTGAAAAACAACATGAAAACACCAGATCCCAGCAATCTTATGACAGAAGGACTTGAACATCCCATTCTGGAAGAAGTGGAAAACAGTGTCATTATGAAAGCAATAGAGTCTCTTAAACAGGGTATGAATAACTCACTTAAAGAAATAGAAGTGAAATATAACAAAAAGATTGAAGAAATGAGTAAAGAAATGGAAGAGAAACATAACAAATGTTTGAAGAAATGAGTACATTCATAAACGATACTCTGGGAAAGCAAGAAAAAGCAATCAAACAGGTAATGGAATCAGTTCAAGAATTGAAAACTGAAATGGAGGCAATGAAGAAAACACAAACCGAGGGCCAGCTGGATATGGAAAATCTAGGTAAACAAACAGAGACTTCAGAAACAAGCATAACCAGTAGAATACAAGAGATAGAAGAATGAATCTCAGATTATGGAGACACCAAAGAGAAAATAAACGCTCTGACCAAAGAAAAGAAAAAATCCAACAAATTCTCATCATAAAACATTCAGGAAATCTGGGACATAATAAAAAAAACCAGATCTAAGAATAATAGGGGTAGAAGAAGGAAAAGAATTTCAGATCAAAGGTTCAGAAAATATATTCAACAAAATAGAGAAGAAAACGTTCCAAACCTAAAGAACGATATTCCTATGAAGGTTCAAGAAGCATACAGAACACGGAATAGACTGGATCAGAAAAAAACCTCCCCTCGCCATATAATAATCAAAACACAAAGCATTCAGATTAAAGAAAGGATATTAAGAGCTGCAAAGGAAAAAGGTCAAGTAACTTATAAAGGTAAACCTATCAGACTTACACCAGACTTCTCTATGGAAACCATGAAAGCCAGAAGGTCCTGGATAGAGGTACTGCAGAAACTAAGAGACCATGGATGCAAGCCCAGACTACTCTACCCAGCCAAGCTATTGTTCACTATCAATGGAGAAAACAAAATATTCCAGGATAAAAACAAATTTAAACAATACGTTGCTACAAATCCAGCCTTAGAGAAATATTAGAAGGAAAATCAAAACCCAAGGAATCCAACATTCCCAACACTGCCTACAATAACTCAGACATCTAGCGACCCTTCACAAGCACAACTAAAAGAAGGAAAACACATACACTCTACTACCCCCCCCAAAAAAAATGACCGGAGTCAACAACCACTGGTCATTAATATCACTTAATATCAATGGACTCAATTCACTTATAAAAAGGCACAGACTTAGAGAATGGATACGAAAACAGGATCCAACATTCTGCAGTATACAAAAAACACACCTCAACTACAAAGACAGACATCTACTAAGAGTAAAGGGTTGAGAAAAGGTTTTCCAAGCAAGTGGACCTAAGAAACAAGTAGGTGTGGCCAATCTAATATCTAACAAAATTGACTTCAAACTAAAATCAATCAGAAGAGATGAAGATGGACTTTTCATACTCATAAAGGAACAATTCATCAGGAAGAAGTCTCAATCCTGAATATCTATGCCCCTAATATAAAGGCACCCACATATGTAAAAGAAACTCTTCTAGAACTCAAGGCAGTCAACAAACCACACACACTAATAGTAGGAGACTTCAACACATCTCTCTCACCAATGGACAGGTCAATCAGACAGAAACCTAACAGAGAAATAGGAGAATTATTGGAGGTATTGAATCAAGTGGACTTAACAGATATCTATACAACACTCAACCCAAATAGGAAAGAATATACCTTCTTCTCTGCAGCTCATGGAATCTTCTCAAAAATTGACCACATACTCGGTAACACAGCAAACTTCCACAGATAAAAAAAAAAATATTAGTAACCACCTCTGTCTTGTCAGATCACCATGGATTAAAGTTAGAATTCAACAACAATGCTACACCCAGGAAGCCAACAAATTCATGGAAGTTGAACAGTCAGCTACTAAATCACCCCAGGGTCAAGGAAGAAATAAAGAAAGAAATTAAAGTCTTCCTTGAATTTAATGAAAATAAAGACACAACATACTCAAAAATATGGGACACTATGAAAGCAGTGCTAAGAGGATACTTCATAGCACTAAGTGCCCAATTAAAGAAAACGGAGAAAGCACACATTGGAGACTTAACAGCACAATTGAAAGCTCTAGAAAAAAAGAAGCTGATTCACCCAGGAGGAGTAGAAGACTGGAAATAATCAAACTGAGGGCTGAAATCAACAAAATAGAAACACAGAAAACAATTCAAAGAATCAATGAAGCAAAAAGCTGGTTCTTGGAGAAAATCAACAAGATCGACAAACCCCTATCCAAACTAATCAAATGGCAGAGAGAGAACACGCAAATTAATAAGATCAGAAATGAAAAGGGGGACATAACCACAGACACAGAGGAAATTCAGAGAATCATTAGATCTTACTATGAAAGTTTATATGCCACAAAGTTGGAAAATGTAAAAGAAATAGACATTTTTTTTAGATAAGTACCATATACCAAAGTTTAACGAAGAACAGGTGAACAATCTAAATTGACCTGTTAGTCGCGAAGAATTAGAAGCTGTTATCAAAAATCTCCCTACCAAAAAAAACCCAGGACCAGATGGTTTCAATGCAGAATTCTACCAGATCTTCCAGGAAGAGCTAATACCTATACTCCTTAACGTATTCCACAATATAAAAACAGAAGAGTCATTGCCAAACTCCTTTTATGAAGCTACAGTCACCCTAATACCAAAACCACACAAAGACACAACCAAGAAAGAGAATTAAAGGCCAATCTCACTCATGAACATCGACGCAAAAATTCTCAATAAAATACTGGCAAACCGAATCCAAGAACACATTAGAAAAATTATCCATTATGATCAATTCGGCTTCATTCCAGAGATGCAGGGCTGGTTCAACATACGCAAATCTATCAATGTAATCAATCATATAAATAAACTGAAAGAAAAAAACCATATGATCATCTCACTAGATGCTGAAAAAGCATTTGACAAAATTCAACACCCATTTATGATAAAGGTGTTGGAGAGACTGGGGATACAAGGATCATACCTAAATATAATAAAAGCAATATACAGCAAGCCGACAGCTAACATCAAACTGAATGGAGAGAAACTCAAAGCCTTTCTACTAAAATCAGGAACACGACAAGGCTATCCACTCTCTCCATACCTCTTCAATATAGTGCTTGAAGTTCTAGCAATAGCAATAAGACAACATAAGGGGATCAAGTGGATTTGAATTGGAAAGGATGAAGTTAAACTTTCGTTATTTGCTGACAAAATGATAGTGTACATAAGCAACCCCAAAAACTCTACCAAAGAACTCCTACAGCTGATAAACACCTTTAGTAACGTGGCAGGATACAAGATCAACTTCAAAAAATCGGTTGCCCTCCTATACACAAAGTATAAAGAAGCAGAGAGGGAAATCAGAGAAACATTACCTTTCACGATAGTCAAAAATAGCATAAAATATCTTGGGGTAACTCTAACCAAGGAGGTGAAAGACCTATTTGACAAGAACTTTAAGTCTTTGAAGAAAGAAATTGAGGAGGATACCAGAAAATGGAAAGAACTCCCCTGCTCTTGGATTGGGAGAATCAACATAGAAAAAATGGCAATTCCACCAAAAGCAATCTATAGATTCAATGCAATCCCCATCAAAATCCCATCAAACTTCTTCACAGACCTTGAGAGAACAACAATCAAGTTTATATGGCAAAATAAAAAACCCAGGATAGCCAAAACAATCTTATGCAATAAAAGAACTTCTGGAGGCATTACCATCCCTGACTTCAAACTCTATTATAGAGCTACAGTATTGAAAACAGCTTGGTATTGGCATAACAACAGAGAAGTAGATCTATGGAATCGAATAGAAGACCCGGATATTAACCCACAAACCTATGAACACCTAATTTTCGACAAGGGAGCTAAAGGTATACAACAGACCTAGAATTTTTACACTATTTACATGACTCTAATGACAGTGTATTACATCCTACCAGAAGTCAGTTCTCTCCAGAACCAGACTTCACTTTCTTTTCATGCACAGAAAGGATCTACAGCACCTTTGCCACAAATGTCCCTTAAACAGAAGCTGTCCTGAGCCTCTATTGCTGCGACAAAATATCATTATAAAAGTTACTTATAAAAGAAGATATTGAATTTGGCATTCATGATTCCAGAGTGTCAGAGTCAATGGCATCAGGCAGTCAGGCATGGCATGCTTGAGTAGTGGCTGAGAGCACACATCTTGATCCACAAAGCCAAGGGCAAAGAGAGAGAAAGTGGGAATGATGTTGGCCTTTTGAAACCTCAAAGCCCAAGTACTGACTGACACACATCCTCCAACAAGGCCACCCTTTCTAATCCCTTCCAAACAGTTCCACAAGTTGAGAAAGTATTTAAACATATAAGCCCTTAGGCGTCATTCTCTTCCAAAATACCACAGAAGCATAGACAGCTTCTGCTTTTTGGAACCCTGATAAAATACATCTATTTGGGAAGACTATAAATGTCATAGGAAATGACTATTAAGATCATCCAGAAAACAAAAGTAAAAAGCATAGAACCAGATTTTTCAATTTCTTTAGAGCATTTAATTTTATAGAATTATTTTCTCTTTCAAAACACATGCACACTTTTTCTGCCTCTAAAAGTTTTACACGTATAGTACTGGATTCAAGAAAAGTAGGATATTTTTGCTTCTACCTAATTCAAATAATTTGTGAAAGCTAAAGCCAATAAAAGTTTAATATTACAATTTTAAAAAATTTAAGGGGTAAATACTACAAAATATTAATATGATTTAATATAAACATAGAAGATGTGTGTTTTTCTTTTATGCTTAATATATTTGAATTTTTCTTCTTACAAAAAGGAAAACAAAATGTGCAATCCAGGATTAGATAATATCTGTTTTCACCATACAGAAAGTAATTTTATTTAAAAATTTTCACCATTCATTAGTGCAGCTCAATATAATTTTTCAAAAATCCTTTCTCAAATGTATTTCTGGGGGGAAAAAAAGCATCGGATATTGACCTTTAGAGATAACCAGAATCCCAGTAAAACTCTCACCACTGTTGTAAATGTGACACCTGTCATTTTCACTTTGAAGCCTTGCAAGTATGCTGCCTCTGAATCAAGTATTAAATTCATATTTGATTTATTACCAGAAGCAGCGTGCTTCAATTTCATTTTAGATCTCTCACATTTAAACAACATTTAACACAGCTGAAAGTCGATGCCAGGGTTGACAAGAGTTGGCGTAACAAGTAAAGGAGACAAATACCATTTTAACTGGGAGAGGTTATTTGACAGTATTATGAGTCAGTCTTATCTCGAAATGATAGTTAATTATTGAGCTCACTATAAGTAACATGAGTTCTACCTGCTGTGCGTTTAAAGCAGGGGTTTAAAAAAGAAGCTATTGTCAGGCTTCCTTAAACCCTCCCAAATCTTGCAATATTTTTTAAGAGGAAACACTGCCAAAAATATTGAAAGAACCTTCAGAAGTATTTCATCATGATAGGCTTATCCAGGTGGCAGCAAGGTGTCTATTGCTGATTCCCTTCTATGTGAGGGAAAGAACAAATTTTCACAGAGCCTTGAGATCGGCTTTAGCAGAGAAATCACTGTCATCCTATGTCATCCTATCAAGCACTACAAGAATTCAGATGTTTCCCAAAACTAAATAGCAAATGGACTCTATCACTCAAGAGTGCCCAAACTCTCAATGGCATGTCAGTGTTAATTTCCTAATACTGAAGAGGCATTCTGTAAAAGTCGTTTTATGAAAACAGCTGCTATCATATTTTGTGAAATAGTGTTTCTCTATGTAGCCCTGGCTGTCCTGGAACTCACTATGTAGATCAGGCTGTCCTTGAACTCTCAGAGATTTGCCTGCCTCAGCCTCACAAGTGTTGGTATTAAAGGCTTGTATCAGCATACCAAGTTATTACCATTTCTGTAGAATGGTAATTCCTTTGGTTCTGTGCAGGTTTTAATAGATTGGATAAGGCTAACATTTAAGAAAGAGAGCAAACTGATTTTTGCAGTTTACCCACTAGATGACTAATGTCACACCCAGACACTTTCACAAAATATTTTTGACCATGTATCTAGATACTCAACGGCAATGAAGTAAAAGGCCTGTGGTCACATTTGCTGACTTTCTCTCTTCTGCTCTCATCCAACAAGATCTAGCCTGTGGATATGGTTGACCTTCCCTTGCTTGGTTAATCTTCTTTGAAGACACCCTCAGGCACCAAGAGATGTGCTTCAATTTCCAAGCCACTTCTCAATCCAGTCAAGTTGACAAGCAAAATCAACCACCACAGATTCTAGAGTACAAGAGAATTCCTCCTGTCTGACTGCCTTCATAGTAAGGTCATGCTTCCCTGTTGACTTTGCATTCACAGTGAAGCACTGACTCTCAGTGGGTCTTAAGCCCATCATCCTTCACACTGGAGCTTATTTTTATGTGCCTCCTCTCTTGCCAACTTATCTTACAAATTTTGGGACTTGTCAGTCTTGTAAATGGCAGGAATCAATACTTTTCAGAAAATCTCTTACTTACTTAAAGGCACATATCTTCCTAGTTCTATATTTCTTAAGAATTCTGATGTATGTACCATATGATTGTGGGCATGGCTGTGTGTTTATATGTGTGTAAGTGCATATCACATATGAATGTAGAGGCCAGAGGTCAACCTCAGGTGCCATTTCTCAGTTACCATCTATCTACCTTTGTTTCCAAAAAGGGTGGAGTGATGTTTTGTGGTGTACACACTTGTTAGTGGAAGAGGGTACACACTCTTCTGCAGGTGCACATGCATATCTCTGCTTGTGAGTGTGTGTTTAGTCCAGAGGTAGCCTCTAAGTGTCTTGCTTTGATTGCACCCCACATTTCATTTTATGAGACAAGATCTTTCAGTGAACCTAAAAGTCATCCATTTGACTCAAGTTAGCTTACCAATAGGCTTCCAAAATTTCACCACAACCCTAGAGTTCGGGTTACAGGTATGTGTAGCCAACACTTTATTAGCAGAGGCATGTTCCCAACTCCAAACACACAATCTTACAATACAGCATCTTTGATTTCTGTATTTAGTTGAGAAAACTGGAGAACATATATTTCTTTTTATCTTTCTTCTGCAAAGCTTCAAGCTTCTTATGGACAAATAAATGTATGTGGTTGGATGTCACATAGTTGGAATCAAACCTGTCAGCTGAATGAATGGATTCGAGTGGAAGGAGACAGAGGAAAGGTTGCAAATCTGCTTTGGTTTGCTACTAAAATTTTCTTGAGATTTTTTTAGGAAGTAACCTGTAAAATAATAGCGTCCTGTTTTGAGTTTTTTATAGTTGTTTAGGTTGTTCTTATTGTTGCTGTTTTTGTTTGTCAACTTGGCACAAGCTAGAGTTATCTGGAAAGAGAAACATCAATTGAGAAACACTTCCAATTAGATTGTTAGTGGACAAGTCTCTAGGGCATTTTCTTGATTAGTGATTCATCTTGTGATGGCAGAAGATACAAAATAATCCCACACTAGTTCAGAATTATGTATAACAAAGGGTTATTTATTTAGGGGAGACATGCAGATCACTGTTGTAGATCAAAATCCTCCTCTGCATGAATGGGAAACAGGAACAGAGTCTAGCAGCCAGAAGTGAATGCCAGAAGCAAAAGAGTGAGTGTGGGCTTTACAGCTGTGTTTACAGTAGAAGAGACCATACCCAAGTGGGCTAGTATCTTAAAGGCTATTGGCTGAAGGAGCAAAAGGAGCTCCCACAGCACCTCCCCTTTTGTTTAAATAAGAGTCCCAAACCCAATACAAAAACATATACACTAGGAACATATATCAAGTATAGGATTAGAATTACAACCAGCATAAACAATATTAAGCAAGGAATATAAGCTAAATGTTTTAATAAACATTCGGTTCTAAGGAGTCTAAGTCTTGCATTGGAAATGGCTTGGCTAGATCATAAGAGTAGTAACTACAAATATCTCATCTTCGATCCCATCGAAGGTCTGAGAAGGGAGATAATATTATTTGAGTGGGCAGAAAGTGAAATCAAGCGGCTTCCGAAATGTGCAGTAGATGACAGAGACAACTGGCTGCCTGAGCAAACTCTCATTTGCAGTATTGAAGCAAGCAACTTTGGCTAAGGCCTAGAGTAACTGACAGACCATTTTCAGAGGCAGTAAAATTTTCAAAATCATCTTACACTGTCTTGGCAAGATTTGACAGTCTTTTTTCTTGTATCCTGCTTTTCCAGTCCAGATATCATGCACATTGTCAGTGACTGAGGAAGGGGCAGTTTCTTGCCCAAAGGCCAGTTGTGCCAACAGGAAGACAAATCCCAAGTGGAGTATCTTTGGTGCTCAACACTTTCTCAGGAAGTCCACTCTCTTGGTGCTGCCAGGAACAATTGTGTCTCTTGCCAACAAAGTCCTAAGTTATTTAAATGCCATGTTATACAGATCTTTGAAGTGACTGAAAGTTACCTATCTATGCAGAATACAATCTCTATGTATCTAAAGAATCTAATTAGTCTGAATAAAAGTAAAACAAACATAAATGACTATTAACCTATAATACTTAATACCTATATAACTTAAAGATTAAGACTTCATATCAGAATATTAAATAATCTTTAAACAACTGTGCAGTAAAGGAGGACAATGACATCAAAATGTAAACAATGCATAAATATCTTAATCAGAGGTAGAAATATATAATACAATATAATAAATATATCCGAAAATTGAATCAATCTACAAAATGTCTTAAACAGAGGTAGAAACATGCATGCATACAATATGACAAAGTAACTTTCCATAGGTATACAAATATTGTAAACAGAAATAACAAATATATATAATTAGAACTTGTATCAATATACAAAAAAAATACCAGTGTAAACTGTCCATAAATAATAGTTCATAAGAATTTACTCTATTACTCACTATTATTATTAGTGTGAATAAGTTCACACTAAATTACCTATTATTCTTTTTTTGAGATCATTAGGCATACATAATTTCCTCTCCAACCCTAACACTAAGTAAGTAATAATCAACCCCTAAATGGTGTCTCTAGCCATGAGGACAAACTTTATTGGGAGAGGCGACGAGCCTTTCTAGAATTGCTTCCTGCTGTCATGGGGGTGATGCTTTTTTCTATGAGATCCTGTAAAAGTAAAATAATGTTGAAGTTTCAAAATTGCTGTTTTGTTTAATTACAAATCATCTCTGAGTAATCAATAGGGTCTGTTTGTTTGTTTTGTAGTTCTTATTTGAAGTTCTAGCTAAAATATTGTAAGAAGATGCACCATTTTGGCAGCTGGTACCCAAAATCAGTCTCATGGTATCCCCACCAACATACTGACATATCAACCAGGTGGAGTCATTATTGTGGGACCCCATCTTCTTTCTGGAAGTTACAAAGGTGACTTCAGGAAAATCTTCTGTTCATTGTGGAAAACTTAATCATTATTCATTGTTGACTGAATATTTCTGTCCTGCCTGGTTCCCACAGTTGTTAAGTCCCAAAGAATCACATAGAGGTCTACAATAGTTATAAATTGGTTGGCCCATTAGCTCAACCTTCTTATTTACTCTTTTAATTTACATTAGCCCATTATTCTTGTCTATGTTAGCCACATGGTTCAGTACCTTATTTGGTGAGACAGTCACATCTTGCTTCTTCTGTGGCTGGGTCATGACTACAGTAAGAACTTTCTTCTTCCTACAATTCTTGTTGCTCTGCCTCTACTTCCTTCCTGGTCACCTTGAATCTACTTCCTGCCTGGTTGCCCCACCTATACTTCCTGCCTGGCTACATATTTTAATATCCTTCCCAGAAACATAAATTTAAATTTTGGGGACTGCAGAAATGTTTACCTGGCTATTCAATTACTGCCATATGTGATGGCCCCCAAAATTCACTGCAATATTACCTACATATGGGCTCAGCCTTCCTTACTGTCCTTCTGACCCTATGCATTCAACCCACTACATGTTTTGTTTTACTTGAGATAAGTTTCCAATTCCTAGTAATTGAATATCTGCCTCTTGAAGAGGCCAATCTGAATGCCAAGGTTCTGGAGTAATGATAGTCATGTCCATACCTATGTCGAGTAATCCCTCAGTTACAATGTCATTTACACAAACTCTTTGCTTTGGTCTTTGATCATTTATAGATGTTTGCCAAAATATACATTTCCTATTTCCTACTGGAGTTTTTGGCTCATCCTCCAGGTCTATTCAATCATTCAGTACAGTATGGTTTTTTACAGTATGCAATGGATTGTTTAAATTTTCTGGTAAGATATAGTCTTCACAGTGACAGGGAATGGCTGGGCCTTGTTTGACATTGGGGCCTTCGAGAGACCCCCCCCCATGAGTTTCCCAGTGGTACTGGGTTGCATTGTCTGTCTCTTGTCAACTTACATTTATCAGTCCAATGTTGGCCTGTGCCACACCTCCTACATATACCAGAAGGCTGAGTTCTCCTTTTCTTGCCATTCCTAGAGGAGACATTATTCCTAGGTATTCCTTGTCTATAGTCCCTTCTTAGATGTCCTATTCTTCCACAATTAAAACATTTGGCATTATAGTGTTTCCTCATACCATTGGAAATCGCTTCTCTTATCCAAGCTTCAGTACTATAGATAAATGTTTCAACATTCATTGTATGCAAGACCCATTCACCTTTAAAGGCCCAAGGATCTTCTTACCTGCTAAGTTGGCATTTTCAAAAAGCCAAGGATTCAATTAGTATATGTTTAGTTAGATTCAGAGAGTCTGTCACTCCTAATTGTACCTGTTAGTTAATCGTTGTAAGAAGTTAGTAAAGGGTTCTCTCTGGCCCTGTTTTACCCAAATATATAACTCAGTCCTCTTTCCTAGTTCCTGAATCCATTCCCAAGCATTTAAAGCTGCTGGTCTACATAGGGACAAGGTACATTCATCATAATGAGCCTGAACTTGAGGATCAAAGTAAGGACCCTCAACAGGAATTTGATCTTGGAAAGTCTCAAATCCTTTGCCTTTCCCCTGTTTCTTGAAAAAAAATTTTTTGCCTCTTCTCTCCAATAACACTTCCAGAGCAGCTGAGGTCCATTTTCTAGGACCACTGAGATTAATTGAAGCCAATCGTGTGGGGTAGTCTTAGTACTTGAAGCCCACGTTTTCCGCATTTCCCTGACAAATGATGAATGTAGCCCATAAGAAACTATTGCTTGTTTTATTCATTTTAGATTGCTCATACATATTGGTTCCCATGTATATTCTTACAGCTTTAGGGTACTTTGTGCCATATGGTCTTTCTGAGGAAATTACCCAATATGTAGTTGAAACTCTGTGTAAGTCATCCAGGGGTCTGGTATGTACTGATGAGGCTAAATCCTGTCCTTGTACCTTCTGTCCCTGATCCTCAATAAATTCCTCAATCATTTCAAATCTTTTTTCTACTGCCTTTTTTAAATTCTGAGACTTCTTTGAAGTGTTCTGTTCTAATGTGCTCACTGAGGATTCCAATTTGTTCAGTAAAGATAATGTCTCATCCTTGGACATATCATAACTTTTCAAAAGATTCAAACAGTTAGATTCAATAGCTCAAATTCTTTCAGATAATTTTGTCAAATTGATGCTATCCCTCTTCATAATATTGAACCATTTTTAATGACATAATATTGAAAACAAAGCTAAATCCTATAAACAATAGGAAGAAAAATGGTGTAAGTCCTGTACAACATCTCCCATAATATAAGCAAAATAATTATTGAACTCTTAGATCTTATCAGTCATTTTTGTAGTTTTTCAGATTTTACCTGTTGTAAAGTAATTGCAGTGAATTGGAGTGGGTGTAATAATAATTATCAGTCAACAGTTGCAGCCACATGGCTGAGAGACACTAGCAGCAGCCAACGGCACATGTTGCTTACTTAGATATGGAAAAATATGCTTTGTTTAATAAATTAAGAACAGTTATTAAGGCAATCAAATATTCCAAGAGCTGGGGCCCAGGATAAAGAGAAAACCCAAAGTTTTTCATCAGTGCAAGTTGCAGACTGTGAGCACCGTGAGGATCACAGGCAGCAGTGTGTGGGCTGGCATGTGGGTCACGAACCAGGGAATGCTGAGCAGCAGCCTGCTGCATCTGAGCGCTGGCAAAAGCCGTGGGTGGGAGAGTCAGTGCCCAGCGCACACGCGAACTGATTCCAAAATGTATGGACTGGTTCCCATGTTCAGATGCCAGAAGATGGTGGGAGATACAAAATAATCCCACATTAGTTCAGAATTATGTATAATAAAAGGTTATTTATTTAGGGGAGACTTACAGATTGCTGTCCTAAATCACAACCCTCTGCATGAACAGGGAGCAAGAACAGAGTTTAGCAGCTGGAAGCAAGAGCTGGAAGCAAGAAAGCAAGTGCAGGCATTACAACTGCATTTATAGTATAAGAGAGCATGCCCAAGTTTGCTGGTATCTTAAAAGCTATTGGCGGAAGAAGCAGGAGCTCCCACAGCAATCTTGCAACCTTACATTTCATCTCTTATGATTGTCTTGAATACTGATTGCATTACGTTTTAGAAATTTATATCTCTAAAGTGGAGCTAAAGGGTTTTCTTTAGAAATTGATAACGCTAAAGTGGATCACAAACAAGTTCACATTTTTTTCCAACTATTTGTGTTAGTTAGGTTTCTACTGCTGAGGAAAGGATCATGACCCAGCCAACTAGAGAAAAGGTCCTAAGTTGTACAAAAAGGTAGGCTGAGAAACCCATAAGGATCAACTCAATAAGTAGTGTTTCTACATAGCTTCTCCTTCAGTTCCTCCTTTCAAGCTCTTGCCTTGCTCAAGCTTTTTCCCTGGCTTCCCTCAGTGACATACAGTTATCCAGAGTATGAAATAAAATAGACCCTGTACTGCCCAAGTTACTTTTGGTCATGATCTTTATCCCAGTCAAAGAAACCTATAATAAAATTGTTTCTGCAGAAGATTTTACTAGCTTGTTTGAGCTCCACTCTGAAATTATTACTTTCTAAAAGATGTTGGAATCAGCACCCAGCACAATCCCAACAGATGGAAAATCCTTTTCTTTATTCCAAACTTCATCTAAACTAATATGGATGTCAGAGGCATTGCCTAGAAAGTGCATAAATAAAGAAGTCTCAAAGGATTAATTGACAGGGAGCTTGATATAAATCAGTACTGAACTGCAATTGCCAAAAAAGCTAATGTAATTCTTGGCTGCATTAATAGAATATTTGGTCCAGATCAAGGGAAATAATAATTCCATTCTAGTATTCCTCTATATCAAACCATATCTAAGCCATACACTTCAAGAATAAAGTAAGCTGGAGCTCATTCAAAGGTGAATCAATAAGAACATGGAGAGGAGTGAAACCATGTTATACAAAGATTAGTTTTGGAAGGAGTAGAAGATGTTTGTTAGAAGCCTTTGTAAAGGCTTTGAAACTGGTGAGGCTATAATGGCTAAATGGTGATTAATGTTTTCCAATTGATTCCAGAAGATGCACTTTTGTCTACTGAATGAAAACATTGTGTAGTGCCTTGATTTTCTAAAAGTAAGATGAATAACATCATGAATATTTTAATCGTTGGGATTATTCAAAACTGATAAAACCATCAATAATCTTTAGTTGGGAATTAAGCTTCTGATCTACGTTGGGAAGAAAACTCAAGTTTATTTGAGATATAAACATCATGATGACCACAGAAAATATGGAAAGTGAAGAATAAAGGTAGTCAAGATCATAGCATAAAACTGAAATACATGACATGCTTACTCGTGTCCGTATTTCCTCTTACACTGGCTTATTATATAATTCTGAGATCAACTATTATTCCCATTTCTGAAATGAGGAAAATGTAGCACAAAGAAGTAAGTAAACCCATTTGTGGTCACAAACTCCAGAGAATACAGACTCCTGTTATTCCAAGGTTCTGTGATACAAGAGGAAAAAAAATTTGGTTTGATGGTTGCCAAGGCTTTCCAGTTTTGTGTATCAAATAATTAGAAATCAGTCCTGGGAGAACTGTCTGAGCCAAATCTGTGCAACCACCAAGGAAAGAAAATGTTTCATGCTGATATTGTAAAGTTCACCTACCTCAGACTTCCAACTAGTCTTGCATCACTTAATAGCATCTGCATTTTAATCGATGCCATGCTTATTAAAAGATCACAGCAATCATAAAAGCATGTCTTGTAGAGAAGTCTTTCATTCTCTATTGCATCGAAGTTCTGCATTAAATATAATAGTCATGATATTTTTATAATTTATATGATATTAAATTTAATCAGTTGTAGACAGTAATGTAAAAAAACTTTATAATAAATTTCAATAAACATCACTTCAAAGAATGCCAAAGAACCAAAATATGAATGTAAACATTTCTCTGCTCATTAATAGTCTTGGATTATTTGGTCAATAAGCAACAATGTTTAGCTCTTTTAAGTTCTTATTTCAAATTTACTCATTCTATATATCCAGAGTTTCAAATTCTTTTAGACCTTCTTAATGTTGTTTAGAATAGAGAGACACAATATTAGTGGAATGTCTTCCACAGTCCTATACAAGGTTTCAGAAACAGTCTAATCTCACTCTTCTGTCGTGTAGCTCCAACCACAGTGATCTCAAGGCTGATTTTTTTTAACAACTCCTTTGTTATATATTCCCCCACTGCCTAAGATGTCTCCTAGAAAACCTAGCCTAGGCTTTCAGAAAAATGTCACCTTCTGAATGAAGCTTCTTTTAACCACTAAAACAAGGGCCTCTTACAGGATTCTTTTTATCACCCTTATCTGCATTATACTTTTCCCAAAAAATAAATTAGCAAAATCTGTTGCACTTTTCATTGTTTTCTAGGACTTTTATTCACTGCTCTATTCAGGGATTTAAATGATGACCAATCAATGGATAATATGGTGCAATTATTTTTAGATGTATTTATCTTTGTATGTGAGTATTTTTCTGTATGTATGTTATTATACATGTCCAAGCCTGCTGCACACAAAGTTCAGAGGAGGATCCAAGATCTCCTGAAACTGAATGGTTATTAATCACTGTGTGGGCTCTGAGTAAATAAACCTGGGTCCTCTACAAGAGCAACGATAGTGTTCTTATCTGCTGAGCCATCTCCCCTGAGAGAGATTCATGACACCTGAGAGAGATCCATGACATAAAAATAATATAAAAATTTTCACAGGATTACATTTTCCATAAGAACTTCTCACCTAATATGTAGATTCCTAAAAAAAATCTCTCCTATTCTATTGTATTCTATTGTGATAATTTCTCTAAAATTTAAAAGAAATAATATAATTTAGATATTTGCTGCATAAATAACACTATTGCAGACTTTAGCAGTTTTCTTTCTCTTACAAACACTGCCAACAGATTATTGAATTAGGTCATGCATATCTTAGTGTTAGGAGTACAGTCTTTTCACAGAGTATGGAGAGGAAACAGTCATCTCAGTTACCAGCTTGTTTTCAATATGTATCTTCAGAAACATTTCCACCAAGATAATTTATTGCACTTCAAAATTCCTCCCCTAACTTTATCCCTGTGCCAGGAGCCAAGGATGGAAGTAAGTGAGTGCATTCGAAAGTCTTGTCCAGGAAGGGCTTCTGATAAAGAAGAGAAAAAAAGTGCAGAGATAGGCACTGATGTCATCACCCCATGGAATCCTCGGGAATCCTGGCAGTGTTCTTAGAGACATATGGTATATAAGAGGATCTAAAAGGTTTTAGTTGAAAAAGCTTCGTGAATAATTAGGGGATTAGAATTGGATAAAACACATTTATATTATTATAACTTGTTCTCGGATTGTGCACTGTTTCTTCCAGTGCCTCTGAAAATGAACAGGGTGAGCAAGACAGTGTGTCATAAGCTGTAAGTGTGATAACCCTTATTGTGTCCTTCCAGGAAGCATCTGTGAACCGTTAAATGTGTAGAAATCGCTGAATGCTACACCTTGACCCTGGTTTACATTTGAGTACCCTTTAATTCTGTGATTTCGCAGGGACTGTGGAACTCCCACAATAGTTCTTACTGGTGTCACTTCAGCCATAATATTTGATGCTGCAAAAAATTCTAAATATTATAATTCATATGGTCTTTAGCTCCCTAATTTTAAACTTCCCCTTTAGTCACACTTTTAGATTTTCATCTAAAGCCCTCACTAACTCTAGTTAATTTCCTAGTCAATTAAGTCAGAGAAAGTAAATGCTGAAAGAACCATTCAAGACAGATATAGTAGTATTAAATTGTATATGTTTTTACAATGCAATATTAGCAATGCAATTTGGAATCAACGCCAACTTTTGGTTATAAATTTGGTGTGCATTATTTCTCAAATCTGAAACCATGCCAACAGGTTTATATTATTTTAGGCTATTTCCAAAAATAATAATAGTCTGAGGAAAACAAAAGAAAGGATATGTGCTGGCTTAATGATTTGGAATGAGTTAGCCAACCACAGTTTTAGAATTTTAGCAAACATAACCAAAGCTGTGTAGAAATGGAAGCCAACTGCTGCTGCTGAGCAGCAACTGTCAGAGAGAGCTGTGCTGCCAGCAAAGATTCACCTTCCCTGCATTAATGATGCTTATAGAGATGCATACCACATGAGCTGCACAGGCAATAGATGCTGCATTTTGAGAAGGTTTTAATGGACATGAACATCTTAACGAAGCTATAATGGGTGATAGCTTAAATTCAGTGTCTGAGAAAGCCTTTAATTAAGATTTATAAGGCCAGCTACCAAGAGCAAATATAAAACGATGGCTAGACATGGTTTAAAAAAATAGAAAGGAAGATGACTGATGGTCTCTGTGGCTTATAGCTAACTGTCACTCTAACTTCATTGATTTAATGAAATTCCTGATCTAGAGAATTTTGCAGCTGCCTCACTTGAGATAAACACAACACAGGGACTGCTCAGGCTGGACCTAGTGTTTTAACAAGGAACAGGTCCTTGGAAGGAGTGATGACTTAGCAAATATTTCAGTATGTCACTGGATTCTGATGAACAGAGACAACTATTCTCATCATCATCATTGCTGACAGAGTCTTAATCTCATCCTCTGGAATATCAAACAGACCTGACTCTCATCTTCTCTTGTCCTAGAGGATCTGAAAAGTTTCCCATCAGGGAAAAGAATACGCCCCTTAATCTATTTTGGCTTCGGAGTTGCTAAACTTCTTACAGGGCCCCGTGGAGATGACCACAACAGCAACCAGAGCATCCATACTGCACAACAGCAAGGCTCTCTGCATTAGGGCTGGGAAAGCATATGAAAGCACAACAAGTTCACTGTCAGCAGCCATGTTGCTTGGAAACCTTTTATTTCAAAGCAGGCTAGTAAACAAAGGGTCATTAAAAATGTAAGCAGTGGAACTTATGCTACCCTGAGATACTACATGTAACAAGTCTAACTACTTCCATGTTTTCCTAAACATTTTATTGTGTACATTAGAAACATAGGATCTCATATTTTGAATGACTCTGACAGGTACCTAAGAAAAGACACTGTATCTTCAATACTTCTCTAGTTGTAACTGAAAAAATGAATCAATGATTATGCACACATGTTGCCTTGGCAGAGGACCTCAGTTGAGACCCAGTATTCACATGGAGACTCACAACGTCTGTAACTTCAGTTCCATAGGGTCTTAATTCTGTCTTCTGATCACAGTACAGTGGTCACCAGGCACACACACACACACACACACACACACACATACACACACCGTGCACATACATCTGTGCAGGTAAAACACTCATATACATAAAAAATTTATGTATACATACAAAATTAAATATGAATGAAAAAGAAGGAAAAATAGAAAGGAAGGGAGGGAGGGAGGGAGGGAGGGAGGAAGGAAGGAAGGAAGGAAGGAAGGAAAAGAGAGAGAAAGAAAAAGAAAAAGGTGTGGGGGAAAAGATAGGAAGGAAGAAAGGAAGGAAGGAAAATAATACTTTTATAATCAAAACAAATATATGCTCTCGCAATGACTCAGCAAATAAAGGTATAATATGTAAAGGTAAGTTAATATCTAAAGTTGAATACCCAGGAACCCCATTGTGGAAGGAGATAGTCAACTTGTTCTTTGATCTCCATGTGTGTGTTGTTCTTTGCATATGTGTTTGTGTGTGTATGTGTGTGCATGCACATGTGAACACTGAATTGAAAATGAAATTTTCATTACTTTTTATTTCATTGCAAGTAAGATAGTAAAATGTAAGAATGACAGTAATAGCTGGGTAAATGACTCAGCTGGTATGAAGAGCTGAGTTTGATCCCCAGAATCCACATGAAAGAACTCTACAGTTTCCTAGCTAGACAGCCTAGCTAAAGTGATAAGGCTCAAACTCAAGCAAAAGGCAGTTGGTAGAGAGCAATTGAGGAAGACACTTGGTGTTAACTTCTAGCCTCCACAGGTACATGAGCAAATGCACATATGAACAAACATGTGAACATGTGCAAGTATTTACACACCAAAGGAAAAGAAAAATCCTACAAACAAAAATATTAGAATATTTAACTTGAGTAACATTTAAAATTTTAATTCTAATGATTAACATATAGATATTCAATATAATATCATATGTAAAATAAATAGGATACATTTGTTTATTAAAATAAACTGATAATGAAGTTAAAAGTTCAAATAGCAAATACTATTATTCATTTTTTTCATTTAAACGACCAAAGTTCAACATATTTCCTACCTTGTCTTATTATGTGCAGTCTTTTCTCACAACAAACAAGGTATTAAATGCATTTGTTTATAGACTAATTTCTCAGTTCACATTTTACCAATGGATGGGTTGTCTTTTAACTATTTTCATAATTCAGTTCCCAAATAGAACTCAACAAAGGCCGAATAAATGCCTTTTGGATAAGGAAGGGATAAATGAAGGGGTATCTGAGTGTGCAGACCAGAGCTACTTTCCTCATAACCATAGGAATGGGGCTAATTTGCCCCTTAGAGTTAGTTCACAGGTTAGGTTAAGGGATGTAAATGTAAAAAAGAAATACAGTTTATACTGTAAAATGTATATTTTAGTAAAAATAAAAATTATGAGCACAAAAAATAATCAAATAAATCCTAAGAAGATTTTATGTATTTTTTGATTTATCATATATAATTTACGTTTGGATACATTCAGTGTACACACATATACAGGAGGTACAAAATACAGACAGGCACTGTTCAAGGTGCCAGAAATGTGATGCAACTTATGAAATATTTATTTCTGTCCTTGTAGAAAAGGACAGTCTAAGCCAGGCAGTGGTAGCGCACACCTTCAGTCCCAGTACTCAGGAGACAGAGGCAGACCGATCTTGTGAGCTCAAGGTCAGCCTGATCTACAAGAGCTAGTTCCAAGATAGGCTCCAAAACTACAGAGAAACCCCATCTCAAAAAAAAAATATAAAAAAGAAAGAAAGAAAAAAGAAAAGGACACTCTAGGTGGCTTGGTATAGTTGAGCATATTCTCTCTCTCTCCTCCTCCCCCCCACACAACCTATAGTTAGTGGCTAAAGTAAGGCGTGAGAGAAACATTTATGATAAATAGCAAGGAGAAGGCCTAAATTTCAAGCTGTTGTATGCCATATTCCAAACTTGGCAAGACTTTCAATATGATAATTTTCACTCAACACTTAAGCCAAGTCTTTCGATTAGCAGTAGCAGGAGCAGAAATATTTTGACCTCTATTTTGTACATCTTATGGCTAAATTTATCTTAATTCTAGACTCTTAAATTTCACAGCTGTATATATAAAACAGAGAGAAATGGAAACATTTTGGTTGTCTCGTTGAGGAAGATCTTTCTAATGAACTGAGTTAAAGAAAGAAGAGAAAGCATGGTGCTTTAATTGTTGCGTCAGCAGTGGGGGATGGAAACGATGGAGAGCCAAGGAAGGTTATGTTGATAGCATTGGCAAAAAGAAGAGGGGAAAAAAAGAGAAACAGATTTGGGGCAAAGAAACAATTTAACATCCAGGGATGCTAAAGATGAAACAGAATTGAATTTTATGTAAAAGTTCAGTATACCATCAGGAAAAGAAAAGCTACGCAGAAGCCCCTAAAACCAACATGGGAATTTTGTTTTTACAAGCTATATTTGATACAACCATAACAAATATTGTTTGGTGGAAGCTTCATTTCAAGCCCCCTTCCCTGGGAGTTGCCCCAATCCAGACTCCACCTCCTTGAAAGTCCACCAATCAGTGACCCCTTCCCAGAGAAAGACAAGACCACTCCCACAGGCTATTGAAACTGCCCCCAAAGAATGAACACGTGATCTTTTTGGTCTTCCTGTCTTCCTTCCTTTCTCCTCTCTAGGAACTGGACGGCCGCATCCATTAAACCTGGGCTTTTTCTAATTCGGTTTGATTTGGTCTGTTTTGGATTATTGTGCCGGTTGACAGATTTATCAGGGTGTAAAACCTTTTCAGATATGACTATCCAAACAGAATTTTCTAGAGAGGTTAACACTAAAAAAAAAAAATTAATAGAAAGAAATGAACAAGGTACACCCAAATAGTTTGTGCACATGGACAGGAATAGTCACTGAAGAAACATAGCTGAAGTGAAGAGCAGGGAAGTACTCTAGCAGAAGACAAGACTGCACAGCCACTGTGCATGTTCAGCAGGAACTGCAGTGTGAAGCCCAAAGCATCAGTCTGAGTTGTCACCTAAGGAAATGCTTGTTACCTTGTCTAGAAGAGAGACAGGACTTGAGGGGAATGAATGATGTTCAGGTACAGCTGAGAGAGCTGGGTTCTAGCAACAAAAGGACGGAAGAGATAGGACAATTTAAAATAGTTTTACAGAGTACTATCAAAAATATCATTTTTTAAAAAATTACATTTGAAACAGAATTCTGTAAGTATGACTTGTCTATTTCTATTCCTTAAATAATAATGTTCTTCAAGTTACTTATTCATTTTGAGAAAAAAAAGTATTCTGAAAGTTTTCTATATGGTTTGTCTTTGTTAATTTGCCATATCATAAGATGCTTTAAAAGCAATAAGTTTACCTAGCTCAGAAAGCTTGATTCACAATCCCTGATGCCAATCATTAAAATGATAAAAAAAAACTCTCATCTCCACCATTCCTCTCTCTCTCTCTCTCTCTCACACACACACACACAAAGAATCTAACCACAAAATACCAAGCACAGAATTATATGTAATGGTAATTAAAGTATTGACATCTATAAGATCTATAAAGTCAATTTAACTATTAAATTATTAAAACTAATCTTGAGAGATGGATCAGCAGTAAAGAGCACCGTCTGCTCTTTCAGAAATCAGGGGTGTTTCATTCCCAGCACCCATGCTGCAATTCAGAGATATCTGTAACTAGTTACAGAGGATCGATTGCTTTCTTCTTGACTCTAGAGGCACCAGATATACATGTGGTGCACAGACACACATGCAAGCAAACATGTATACATGTTAAAATTAAACTTTAAAAATGTTTAAATCATTAAAAATTTAAAGTATCTCCTTTAAAGATATATCATTATTACAAATAAGTTGGAAGGCATTATAAAATCTGTTGTCTTCCTGCTCAAATTCCCATAACCAAATTAGTTAATTTCCAACCATCAGTATGTTGTGTATTTGTGCTACCAATTAATTTGAATTACCTTTTTACTTACATTGCTTCATTTTGTTCTCATTAAAACTTTCTTTGCTTTACAATTTTATTGTTTGCCCATTTTATATAAGTATATGCCTTTCTATGTCCATTCAATGAAGCTTTAGGATCTACTCAATTTTTGTTAGTTAATACTTACTCTTCATTTTCAAGGAAAACTTGGTATGAAAGTTAAAAATAACAGCGAATTCACAAACCATGAAATTGCAGCATTGAAACAAATTGCACTAATTTAGTTTAAGAGCTGAATACTGCGAATGAATCTTCTTAACATGAACTGTAAGGTAATAAAGAGCCCTCATTTTTACCACTGCTAAAAACATAGGGCTTCAATCTTTGAAAATAAGGTGACACGATAAAAGAGAACATAAATTGTACATGGAGACGAAAGACTTGGTATTTGGGGAAACCTGTAAGAGAGCAATTACTTTCTATAGCAGCTCAGAAGATTCCAGTTTATGATCACAGAGGCCAATGATCCCGGAGGGGCAATTTGCCTATAAATCTTGGGAAGACATTCCCATCACACTCCCAAAAAGACAGGTAGGCATTTCATGTTGCTTTTTTGCTTAGTTTCCTAGAATAAGTTTTGAATTCAATTGTCACAAATGTAAAATGTTCTCTGTCTGATTCATATCTGTGTGAAGGACATTAATGAAGCCTTGGGGGAAATCTGACTTGAGGTTACCAGACGTGTATCTATCCCATAGATAAGTAACTAATTTCATCTCTAAGGGAATCGCAGGCACTGCTTGTCGGGAATATGTGACATTATTACAAAAAGCAGTTCTGCATTTTGAGAAGAGAATAAAAATGTCTCATGAAGACATAGAACACTATTTTTCTCTTTAAAAACACATAAAATGTGAGGCTGAAGCCATCTGTCCCCACTCCCTTTACTGCTTTTAAATCATCCCTGGACCATTCAGTCTCCTCAAACATTCAATTACCAGCCACTGTTCTGTTTCGCCATCCTTAAAACCGGGGCCGTATAACTGATTCCCCTTTCAAGCCTGAACTGATATTTAAGTTAATGCAGGCATGCAGTAAATAGATATCCTGTTTATAAAATGAAACAGTGTGACTTTACAAGTGGAATAGTTCAAAATTGGGGATTGATTCCAGTGATGCCGCCTAACTCTCCAGGGTGTCTTCCATAGTAGACAGGGGAAGACAGACATTGTGGCCACTTTGATTAAGAAAAGCACCCACACCGGGCAGTGGTGGCCCACGCCTTTAATCCTCCCAGCACTTGGGAGGCAGAGGCAGGCGAATCTCTGTGAGTTCGAGGCCAGCTTGGTCTACAAGAGCTAGTTCCAGGACAGGCACCAAAAGCTACAGAGAAACCCTGTCTTGAAAAGCCAATAAATAAATAAAAATAAAAAAAATTAAAAAAAAATGGCACCCACTTTGCAATGCCGCTTCCCCAATACAACTGTCTCCCTCTTGCTTGGAACAAAATGCTGGCTTCTAAGCCTCACTGGTTAATAAGTTCCATAATTCTTTATTTTGAAAGAATTCCATGAATTCCTCACCATTCCTTACCCAGGAAGAGAGTCAAATTTCTATGGATTGATGAAAGATGACTTACTAGCCTTCAGGAAGTGCTCACTAATAGAAGACGTGGATTAAAAAATCTAAAATTTAAAACTCACAATACAGAAGATAAAAGTCAGTGTCCTTCTTCAGCTGAGGCATGACTTTAGTTTTTGTCTTCTGCTCTATTGGAGTATTACTCAGCTGTTTAAAAAAACGGCGTCATTAAGTTTTGAGGCAAATGGATACAACTAGAAAAAAAAATCATCTCCAGTGAAGTAACTCAGACCCAGAAAGACAAATATGGTAAGTACCCAGTAATAAATGGACAGTAGCTGTATAAATGATAATCCAGCTACAGTCCACAACCCCAAAGAGGTTATAAAGAGAGGAGGGCTTTATGAGGATCTCCTGGGAGGGGGAAGTGAAATAGATTTTGCAGGTAGACTGTGTGGCCAGCGGGCGACTAGAAATGAAGGGATCAGGTGGGAAGGATGAAGACGGAGAGTGTGGGGAGAAAAAGCTGGAATTGGGGGCATTTGGTGGGTGCTGTGGAAATCTAGTACAGTGGAAAGTTCCTGGAATCTCTGAGGGTGACCCTGATGAGGACTCCTAGGAATGGCGTATTTGGAGTTTGAACTGGCCATTTTTTGTAGCCAGGCGAGGCTTCTAGTGGTGGGACTGAGTCGTATTTGGTTGGGTTGTTGACCAAGGGAGGCCTAAACCACTTGTGCTGATGCTAGAATGTAGTACAAATTTTAATTGCTATTCATAATAAAAAAAAAAACCAAGAGTCAGATATTAGGGGGTGAAATCTGAGAGATCAGAGAAGCAGTGTAGCCAGCCACTAGAGAGACCTTTTTTTCTGTACCAATGCTCAGACCAAAGGGGCAATACCGTCTCTGTGAATCCTGCCTCAGACTGCATCCTTTCTATATGGAAGCCTCAGACTTCAGACTGCATCTGAGCTCCTGTGTCTGCCTGCCTTATTTCCTCCCTCTGCCCAGCCATATCCCTTCCTGTCTCCATCTCCCTAGTGCTGGGAATAAAAGTGGGTGACAACGCTGCCTGGCCTCCAAGGCTAACTAGTGGCTAATTGCTGCATTCTGATCTTCAGGCAAGCTTTATTTATTAGATTGCAAGCAAAATATCACTACACTAAGATAGAAGGTTCGTTTCTGAAAATTGTCACCAGGGCTCCACTGCAGAAGACATTTCACACAGCTCATTGAACCCAGAGAGGTCGAGCTGGCGTGGGTTTGGAGCCTTCACCCTTACGTTCCATTCTCTTGGTTGTGGCAAGGTACTTTGCAGAAAGAGAAACCTGAACACTAACACAGCCAAAAATTCCTCGACCTACAATGTATCCAGCCTGTAAGATGTGTTGGGGCAATGGTGGTGTAGAACTTTTGGGGGTGGCCAACCACTGTTCCCTTTAACCGGAAGCCCAAGCCACTAGAGGGAACCAATGCCCTACACCGCCTGGATGGCCGAGAACCAGAGACCTAGGGTAGAACCAAACATGACTATCACAAAAATGGGGCGGGGATGAGAAAGAGGAGGAGAAGGAGGGAGGGAGGGAGAGAGAGAGAGAGAGAGAGAGAGAGTCAATGAAATGATTCTTAGTGATATTCTGCCTTTCTCATAGATTGATGCTTTTTCCAGTCACCACCAGAGAGGCTTCCTTATTCAGCAAATGAGAGCAAGTTGCTACAACCAGACTTTATGTGGAGAGAGAGTCTAAACTGGATGTCTTCCTCGGATCCCCTCCCCTCAGAGACTGGAATTCCAGTGCAAGAGGGGCTTGAAAAACTGTAGGAGTCAGAGGTGATGGAAGACACCAGGAGAATATGGCCTGCTGAATCAACTAAGCAGGGCTCACATGGGCTTACAGAGATTAAAACAGGAATCATGGGGCCTGCATGGGTCTGCACCAAATCTTCTACATAAATTTTATGGGTGTTAGGTTGGTGGGGTTTTTGTGGGACTTTTATAAGCGGAAGCAGGTTTATCTCTGACTCTTTTGCCTGTTCTTGGGACTCCTTTCCTCCTGCTGGATTGCTTTGTCCAGTCTTGATATGAGGGCATTTTGCCTTATCTTATTGTGTCTTGTTTTGTCAAGTTTGGCTATTATCTTAGAGGCCTGCCCTTTTCTGAAAGAAATGGAGGGGAAGTGGTTCTGAGGGAGGGAGGGGCCTAGAATTTGCAGAGAGAGAGGACACTGTGGTTGTGATGCATTGTATAAGAGAAGAATCTCTTTTCAGTCAAAAGAAAATAAACTAATTAAAAACATAAAAATGGAAAAGGAAAAGTAAAGATGTTAATAGTTATCCCAAGTAAATCAATAAATACAACTTGATAGAGCATAAAAGATCTTGAATATAAAAAGTAAATGTTTACACAATCTTATGAAAAAAAACTAAAGTCAAGGAAAGCCAAATGGATTTCTCACATCAATAAACCTATTTGATGGCCAGGTATATAATTAAAAGTGAAGTCTACTTGGTAAATTGAATGTTCATATGACAGTACATATGTTAAGGGGATTACTCACTTATTAAGGTAACATAAAGAAACTCTGGAAGTTGCCTTTTTTCAGTCTCAGGGTTCATTGCACATAGAATTGCTCTCAAATCTGAACAGGACAGTCTAACAGCTTCATGAGAGCTATGCAAATAAAATAGTGGAGTTTTGGAAAGATAGGAATATTGGCAAATTATTCTTCTGATAGCATGTTTCTGAGGAAATAAGAATGTTGTTGGGGTCCTGTGGGTGAACTAAGTGGTGACACTGGACTATGCCTGCTTCTTATGCTTATCTGGGTTATCTCTTAGTTGGGGTTTCTATTGCTGTGACGAGACACTATGACCATGGTAACTCTTATGAAAGAAAACAGTTAATCGGGGCTGGCTTGTAGTTCAGCAGTTTAGTCCATTATCACCATGGAAGGAAGCATGGTGGCACACAGGCAGATATGACGATGGAGAGATAGCTGAGAGTTCTATATACAACAGGAGGCAGGAAGATCAAGACACCAGGTCTGGCTTGGCATCTGAAACCTCAAAACCCACCCCCAGTGACACACTTCCTCCAGCAAAGCCACACCTATTCCAATAAGGTCATAGTTCTTAATAGTGCCACTCCCTAGGTATCCATGAGGGCCCATTTTCATTAAACCATCACAGCAAAGAAGAGCAGTCACTGGTCCCTGCTTTATGTCAGCCTCAGACCTTATTCCTTCTAACCTCTACTTTACACTCTAGACTTTCAACATACACATGTAGTCAGTGAGAAATATATGTAAGCAACATGCTGACTACTATAAACCATTTCTTACAAGGAGGTTACCAAATGAGAATCACAACAACCCTCACCCCAACATGTTAATCATATGCTTTGATACAAGCAAAACTATATTGCCTTAGGATTGCCTCATAGAGGAAAACGGCTTTGCATACTATGGCTGCAATGCAGCCAAGACTTAAGGTAGAAGAATGGATGCATCAAACTTTCAAGTTTCCCCTATTTTGCAATGTTAAAATATGTAAATTATGAAAATCTATACTTTAAGTAGGCCAATATAAATAGCAAGAAGATAGTGACAATAATATGAACATCTTTAAAGAGCAGTTCTGATAATTTTCCTATTAGAATCCAGGACAATTATATACTAACAGGTGTGCTGCAGATGCTTTTAAATATTTGAACATGTACTGGGTGACTTTAGTAATGACACATAATAATGAGGTAAACTGTTCTAAAATAAGCAAGTGACTTTCACTTGTAATCTTCTAATACCATGGTATGTTGAACTGAAACCCCAAAATAATTTTTGCAATCCTTACATCTACTGAAATCTTACACTTCAAAGGACAGTAATCCTGATTTTAATAAAAACACGGCATTACCGCTAACATTTCATGAATTCATTTGCAGATAAATATTTTTACTTGCCTCCTGAAACTCTGCCTAATCAACATAATCTGATTGCTGGTAAAGTATGATATGTTAGCTTCTACATGTTAGTTTTTGCATGATCGCATAGAAAAGCATTCAGGCAGAATTAATATGTTTCATGTAACATTAAACCTACAATAAGAGTTCATGTGTTTGCCAATCTTAAAAAATCCTATGCTTCCTTTTGGTGCTTTTATACTCAAACACAGGAATGTAGATTTTAAAAGTAAGAATCGTGCAAAAGTTGTGATAAATTTGTACAAAGGTTGTGTGTCATTTGAATTGAGAACAAACAACTTGCAACCGTTGGCACAATGTCATGCACAAAGGACTTTCATATTATGGACTTGTTAATAATTGCACAGATTTTCTGGCAAAGTTCTAACAAAAATTTCTGGTTGAGATTAATTCCCCAGGTTGCAAAATGAATGATCGCATTCAAAGACTAAAATTTTGGCTCACACAGTGTTGAGTCAAGTTCTGTTCATCTTCAGAGTCCTTGCTCTTCATGGCTGATCACTTTTGCTTGAGTCATTCTCAATGAATCTAATATATAATGCAGAAAATGTTATTCTTCCTTTGACATCTCTGCGGTTATTGTGATACTGACCTCTGTGGTGTGATATTCTGCTAGGGATCAAACTTAAAGTCAAGCTGAATGACAGTCTCGTTAAATAAGCCAGTTAGCCTGTCTGAGACTAGTTTTTTCCTTCATCTGCTATCTGTAAAATGGGACACAAGAAACAAATTAATTCTATACATTGATTAATCAAATTGATTACTAATAAAACTAGGTTAAAAATCATCTCTACATTTCAGAATGATTTGGTATTAGATAATTAATCCGTGTGTTCTTCTCTGAGGAAGATTATTTAAACCACTCTCAGAACTACTTAGTATCCTTTAGTTCTTTAAGTACAGTTGAGGCCTAGTGGAAGCAAAGTTATAAAGAAAAATCAGGTTATCATTATGTATTTAGATATGTATTTATATATATGTATGTATACAATACAATTACATACATATATAAAAGAACAATTAATGAAAAATGCAGGCCTTAAATTTGAGAAATAACAAGGGAGTGTTTAGAAAGGGAAATGGGGAGGAATCATGCAATTCTAATCTAAAAAATAAAAACATAATTTAAAAATAATTTCTACTTTCAGCATGAAAATAAAATACCCTAGAACCAAGTGACGTCTCTTACCAGAGTTGTAGTAACCAAATGGTTCAATTACTGTTACTCCCTGCTATGCCAAATGATTTCTTTCTCTTCTAGTTCTCAAAAGGAAGTAATCACTTTCTAACACTAGGCTTACAAGGTTGCATAATATATAAACTTGTTGATGTACTGGTTTATATAGAATCACTAAGAGAAAGCAGAGAGAGATATTACACACACACACACACACACACACACACACCCCAAAAATGAAGGGAAAAGAACTAGAGAGGCTCTACCATAGCTAGTTACTTCCTGTCTCCTTTTAAAGACAGTACATGGGAGATACCTCCTCATAGAGTAACTTACCTCATAGAATAGCATATGGAAGGCATATTCTGTTGAGAGAGCTTGTCATTATCAATTTTATTTTTCCTTTTTATAATATAAATAATGTAAATGTAATCTAAAAGTTGAAATTGCCCTTCAAACACCACTGATGAACAGAGAGTATTGGGCTTTGATAACTACCCTGTTGGTGAATACTCCGTGGTCCTAATAATTCTTACAGTTACAAAAACAAATGTCTAAAATGAGGATACAGAATGTGTTTTATGTCTGCTGTGCAAACATGTGGCTTTATCAAAGTCAAATCTCTAAAAGTTGGGAACTTCTTGTACTAGAATTGTATCTTGGAGGAAATAGATGGAAGTTAATTAGGGAGGACTTTAGCTTTATTGCTGAAAAATTATAAAACTAAGCCTTTTGACCATTCCTAGTCAAGTCAGCTATTTATTCATTACAGCTTTGTGATTAGGTCTTGAGAGCTCACATACACATGCTGTGATCGTTCTGTTTTTGTGGAGTTTACCTTCCTGACATTTCCCCAACTCTTTGCCAACAGTCGTTTAACCCCTTAGCCATTAACCATTTGTGCAAATCTATAGTCTGCCACAAAGTCTCACCTCTTTCATCCTCTGATTCTCTCCATGTCACACACTCTCCTGTTTCCACTTGTCCTGTTACCGGAAGGGGACATAATCAGAAAGAAAGAGCAGTTAGCGTAGAATTACTGGCGATCTCCAATATTCCAAGATAGAGGTGTCTCTTCTTATACTGCAGGAACTTTAAAGCTTTGCAGTATGTTTACAGTTGCCACATAACTGTCTTTACAGTGTAGAATACTGTCAATGGAGAGCATTGTAAAATATAAGTGTCACATTCAAGAGAACAAGAAGAAATACAGTAGGAAAATGGAGTAAAAATATTATGAAAATTGCATATGTCAAGTTAAGTGAGAAAGATCAACATCCATAGCCAGACTATGTCACTGAAAGTGGTTCAACTATATAAGCTCTCTAGTTTTTAGTTCTCATAAACCCTTATACATATAAGCTTTTTCATTTACACAAGACTGCTCTCTATCAACACTCTTTACTAAATCAAAATTCCGTAAAAGAGTAACTGATCTCAGGATGGGTTTATAATATCCTAGTAATGCTAGCAAAAAAAGCTTATTTGTGTCGTGCCTAAAAGGAACGTGAATCCATTTAAAACTTACTCTTCCAGCAAAATCAGTCATGAGCATTTATACTTCTAAACACATTCTGGGACAAAATAAATGTACAAGATGATATTAGCAGATGGATGTGCTCAAACAAGAAAGGATAATATAAATTGCACAGGCACGCAGTTGTAGAAAGATAAGTGAGGATGAAAATCATTATAATAAATAAAGAAAAATCACATATATGCATGTTTGATACATTTACATTTCTTCCATTAATCATCTACATTAAAAATCTTGAGTGATGCTTCTCTTTGCATGAGCATAAAAGATAAAGTAAGCAGGAATAAATCAAAAAGTATTTGAAAGGGTAAGAATTTACCAAGAACTGAAAAGACTGATCAGTTCTGTCAGTCATTTAGAACACATTGGTGAAAAAATAAGAACGCAGGCTGAGTAATCAATTCGTGATCAAGTATAACTTCAGCCATGGTGTTGTGTGGTTAATAAGATACATGTGTCAGTCACAGGGATTGAGTGGGTTGTCTCTGTTCTGAACATCCTAGGAAGTATAAAACATCCTCTCAATAGTACATAAAAATGCACATAAGATCTGAATTTTATCAACAGATCAGACTGATGAAGCAAAGGATCAAGTCTCTACTAAAGGCATGGACTTTTTAAAATCAAACACAAACATTACCAATGACAAGAAGCTTCAGGGACTGAGGAGATTTTCCTGACTAATTTTATGTCACCTTGTCACAAGTTAGAGTCATTAGAAAGGAGGGAGCCTCAATCGAGAAAATGCCTTCATGAAATCTGAGGTTTTCCTAAATTGGTGATCAATGGAAGAGGGTATGGGTAATGTCATCTCTGGGCTGGTCACCCTGTATTTTATGGAAAGCAGGTTGAGCAGGCCATGAAAAGCAAGCAGCACCCCTCCATGAACTCTGAAGCAGCTCCTACCTCCAGGTTTCCTCCCAGTTGGAGTTTCTGACCTGACTTCCTTGGATGATAGATAGTGATACGGATATGTAAGGCCATTAAACCCTTTCCTCTCCAAGGCATTTTGGTCATGGTGCTTCGCCAGAGCAGTAGAAATCTTAACTAAGACAAATATTGTATCCAGGGATGAAGAGCTTGCTGTTCAGTGAGGACCTACCTGAGGCTGGAATCCTGGCACGCTAGTCTAGAAAAGTCAGGCAGGGTGGAAGGCATCTGTAGTCCTTCTATGGGGGGAGGGTGGAGACAGGATCTGATGGGTTCATACACTCTAACTAAACCTGTGAGTTCCAAGTTCTGCATATAAGTTTTTCTGTTTTGGGTTCTATATGAATCAGAATATGGAATCTTTTAACTTTCTGACTTACTTCATTTAGCACAGTGCCTCCAGGGTTTATCTATATTGTCCTAGAATTTTCTTCTTGTTTAAGCAGGAATAGTATTTATTTTCCATTATTGTCCATTGGATTTATTTTTAGTGGTTTGATTTTGAATCACTTTGGAAGAAGCAAGACATAGCTACATGCAAACAGTAGTCCACTGGTTAATAAATGGAAGCCTTTAAATATGTTCAGAAAGATCTTTTATTCTTTTAAGTCATGTAAGAGAACAACAACTATAGAGATATAATAAAGTAATATTACTAGAACATTGAAAACCTTCCAAAAATAGCTACTTGTTACACTTGAATGATAAGCAAATAGGAAGTTTGTGAAAAATTAACTAAATCCCAGAAATGGTCTGAGTGCCAATAAAGTAATTAGTTTTGTGATAAACTATTTCTGTACCCTTTGCCTTCTGCTTAAGGCACACAAATCAAACATAATTATAGTTTAAATTTAATAAAATTAGAAATATGTAATCCACTTTAAAAGTTAAAAGTTATTTCAACTGCTTTATTATATTTACATAGTTTGAACACTGAGCTTTAAACAAAGAACAAATATTAATAATTATGCTTGCTCGTGCCCATGTCCAAAAGTCACTGAGACATAAAAGAACTTTTTGACAGAAAATATGTGCACATTAGCCTTGTCACAATAGCTAACAGAAATCTAGTGACAAGAAATCTCAGTAACAAGAGGCCCATATTTCCAGAACCACTATTCTTAGAAAGGTATTACAAAAAAGGAGGTCAGAGGCAGAAGTATCCAAAGAGGACAGGATTAAGTAGACAGGACAGCATTAATACTGTTTGGTTTTTGCCAATGTTTCCATAGGTAGGTCATGTCTATTATTTGTGACCCCTCATTAAACCTAACTGTACCTCAGCATTGCTTCAAATCGTATCAGGGCATTATAATTTTTAACAAAGGTTAGAAACTTGGAGTATAAAAATATTCATTTAAATTCCAACTCTAATAATTCTTTGCTCTGGACATCATTACTTAACATACCAGAGCCTCAAGTGTTCATCATTACAATAGGCATAATTATATTTATGTTAAAAATATGTTAAAAAGAATTAAATATAATTAATTACTTGCTATACAATGATTGATTAATAAATTTTCTTATTCTCAGTTTATAAAGATGAGTTAGAAATGAACACAATTTAATCTTCACTGGGAAAAGAGTTGATTTTTTTTCCCCCATTCAGAAGTATAGAAGACATGTTACATGTCAGCATACCCTTCTGATCTCTCACTATGCAGTGTGTAATTCACCTGGAATCGTATTTGTTATGTCTGAAACCATTATCAACCTTTCACTCACTTTCTAGTGATGCTCCTCACCAATGACAGAGAAGCCTGCATCTAAAGCAGATGCAGGTGGATTCTCCTGATCCAGAGCTCCTTTTTCAAGCAGCCTTGATTTTGTAGACTCCTGCTCATCCTTGCTGAATTGCTTTAGGACCATGCAGCAGTGTGAAATGACGGCACCAACTTTCCTTCCCTCCTTCAGGAAATCGGGTTGCCTTCACAATCCATGGATTCACCCAGGCTTTACATGTTTTCTTTGCTTTTTGATCCCAAGGGCTCCCCTCAAGAAACAACATCCCTATCAAACTCTACCTTGTCCCCAGCTTCTCGGAGGATCTGTACTAACAAAGAAAAGCATGTCCCCATATTTAATGATGTCAACAAGTATAAAATTCTAAATCCCTTGGTGGGCTGCAGAGTTAATTTTCTGAAAGATCTTCACAGGCTAGCAGAGACAATGCAGTGAGGATTCTACAGTGCTAACTTTTAAAAGGAGCTACATTAAATCCATTAAAAATAATTCATTTGCAAACACTAATGCTGCCATTAGTGAAAACAATGACAACTATAGGCTTAGAATTCAAAGACAAATCTTGTCTAAAATCAACCATAAAATGTACCGCATTAACTATATGGCTTTCTGTTTAAAAGCAAGCACCTCAAAATGCAACTATAATAGGGTTAAGGCTACATTAGCTAGAGAGGCAGAATTTTTAATGCTGTATCAATAACAGAACACTTTCCACATCCCAAACTGACACTTAAAAAAAAAAATTCCCTTCTGATCCATACACCAAAACCTGCAATGTTTCTTTTGTGGGAGAGGAATCTTCCTCTATCCTTATTTAAGTATTATATTTTAAAAAAATAAAACCACTGGCAGCTGTCAACAGAGTATATCAATAATTGGTTTCATCTGTTGTCATTATTCTCATTTTGAATTTAAAAATATGTATAATTGCAATTTTTTCACTTTCCCACTGTAGGCAGTTCTTTGGGAAAAATGACTCCTAGGTGCCATTTTTAAATATTAATATAGTTAGTTTACTGAAATACCCAAATTTGTAACAATTGATGACTTTATTCTAGAATTAAATATGGAAGAAAACAAAACACATTCCTGGTCTCCATAATGTAGGGAAACCCCATAAAATTATCTTGCTTTATTAAATCTAAGAGAAAGCTATCTTCTCTTAGATTTAGAAAAATCATGATGTAAATAAGCTTTAGAATCTTTTAGTAAATAGGTTATTTTTAAACTACTTAATTTGTTAACAGCCTCCAATGAGTCTTCTTTAAAAATGCTTAAGTATTAGGGAAATTACCCTCTCACAATAGAAACATTGAAGTTTTGGTGTATGAATCAGATGAGAATTAAATTATTATTATTATTATTATTATAACTAGTAGTATTATCAGTTTAGGATGCTGGAATCTGTTTTGTTATTGATACAGCATTAATTATTCTGCCTCTTCAGCAACTGCAATCTTAAACCCAATATATCACTATAATTCTGTGAATATACCTGTGAATCTTAACACCCGAAAATCACCATCAAATGAATTCCTTTTTATTATTATTTTATTGTTTTTAATTTATTTTTTAAAACGATCTTTTCTCATTTTACTTAGCTGTCCCAGTTTCCAATCCCTCTCCTCCTCCGGCTTCCCCCATCCTACCTGCCATTCACTCCTCCTAAAGGGTAAAGCTTCTTATAGGGAGTCAACAAGTCTGACATAACACTTTGAGGCAGAAACAAGGCCTTACCCCCTATATTTAGGCTGAGCAATGTAACCTTGCAAAAAGTATGGGCCTCAAAAGGCCAGTATAAGCATTGAGGATAAATTCTGTTCCCACTGCCAGTGGCCCACCAAACTGCTCCAGACTACTCAAGCCACACAACTGTCATCCACATTCAGAGGCTCTAGTTTGGTCCTATGCAGGTTCCCCCACTATCAGTCTGGACTCAGTGAGCTCCCACTAGCTTAGGTAAGCTGTTTCTGTGGGTATTCCCATCAGGGTCTTGACCCCTTTGACCATATTATTGGTTCTCTCTCTCTCTTTTCTCTTAGAGTTGAAACATTAATGAAACCTCGTAGCAGTCCTATAAAGTAGACATGCCATTTTCAAGAGTCCTGGTGATGTAGAGAAGTCTCCTCAGGGCCACACAAACATTAGTTCACGGGAAGACAGTATTCACAGCTTCTGCTGCCAACAATATGACTTTGAAGACCACAAATAACAAGTTGCATAACTCATCACTAAACATCATAAATCATTAGTTTCTCTCTTGGATAACCAAAGTGTTGTCCCTCTGTTTTCTCTAGAGAACATTTGGTGGTAGCTGCATGAAGGTCTGTGTTAAAAAGAATCCTGAATGTAAGCCTACATACAACAGGAGAGAATGCTGACAATGACAATGACTGACAGTCACACATGAGCTGGGTTCCTGTATACATAGTTATCATCCCCAAGTTTGGCTGTCACAATTAAAGCCCGTAAAATTTCCCATCTATATTCTGGGGTGCATGGAATGTTTAAGACTGAAGCAACTAGAAGCTTAAAATTAAGTCCTGGAATGATGGGAATCTTTTAGAATTAGTTAATGATGTCTTAGAAACAGATGATTTTCAAACTCCATAGTCTACATTTCAGGATTTTTAAAAATTGTTATACTATACAGATTAAAATATTTGCACACATATATGTAATATATGATAGGATGATAGGGAATTTAGTAACAAATATAGTGAGTCAGAAAGTATAAGTAAATAAAATAACACTCAGTATTATATAAAATACCAGTGGCTTGCCAAATAGATATAAAATATTAGAAAATAAAAACTGGCCAGGCGGTGGTGGCTCTTGCCTTTAATTCCAACACTCTGGAGGCAGAGGTGGGCAGATTTCTGTGAGTTCGAGGCCAGCCTAGTAAGCATATCGAGTTCCAGGACAGTAGAACTCTTTCACAGAGAAACCCTGTCTCCGGGATAAAAAAAATAAGAACTATTTATAATTAAAGTACAATTTTACAGCATATCAAGCCAGCCTTCCATCTATTTGTTCTAGGTGAATAATACTTTTTAAACAATAATATTGGTCATTTGAACAATCCTGACACCCAACTAAATACAAATTTTATACTACTTATTTACACACAGTGCTATAAGCTGATGAAGGGCTCCAAAACATCCTGATCATCCACAAAAGATGAACCTTCTTATATATAAACCATACCCATTGTGTTACAGCGGGTACATGATTTAAAAGACACCTGTGAAGATATGATGTGATGCGACTTGGGCTACTGAAGTAGCATTCAAAGGATGTGGGGCCCAGCACTTCGCCATCAACCATTCACACTAAAAAGTGCCACTCAAAAAGATGCACGATCTAGCTAGCGTGTACACTTCCAAACAAGACTATTGTGCAAAGGTTGTGTGTATTCTAACCTTCCATTTCTGGGAGAAATTGTTAGGGGTGACTTTGTGAATTGGCAGTAACATGTTCAAGACTATGGGCTTGACCTCAAGAACAACAAAAACAAATAACCAAACAACACAGTAGAAGAGAATTATTCCTAAAATGAGAATCCTTGTCCTCCTTATAAGCAGTGAATAGTCATTTCTCTTTTCTTATTCATAGATCTATTCTTACAGAACTTTGAATCTGTCTTTCACAATGCCGTCCCAGGGGTCACAGTTCCTATTTAAGAAAGTAATCACAACCATGGTAAGATACAGTCAGGGTATAATATTCATCCAGAAAGCCTGTGTGCACAGTCAATAGAGAATAGATAATGATGAATATTAAACACAACAATGTATATAGAACACTCATCATATACTATGGTTAGTCTATTAAATATTATTATTTTAAAGCTATTTTTAAAATAAAGCAGAAACACATATTTTTCCCCAAAATTACTGGTTGTATGTTTTCATGGTTCTCTGTAGAATCCTCTATCTAACTGACATTATTTCTCTTCAGCTTAAAGTTTTGCTTTGCTTTTCACAAATAAACTGTCACTGTTTCTCTTGGTTTTATGTTTTGTGGAAAATTTTAGTCTGAAAAATGTTCTATACTTTTGAAAAACATTTAGAATATAGAATTTTAAGTTGACATGTTTTTGTCACCAAGTTTTTCATCTGTACAGTCAAAAACACTCTAAATCCTATTCAATGAAACCGTTCAATTTATGTTCACGCTTTCCTCAGAAATCACTTTTCTTCTCAAATCGTCTTTCTTTTCTTTTGGGTTTTAGTCCAAATATGTATATATTCAGTTAAATATTTAATGACACAACGCTGAAGATTTCTAGATTCTCTGTGCTTCTTTATCTCTGGTATTTTACCCACAGAATTTTAACCATTTTGTTCTCTACAAATCTGCTCAACTCCTCAAAACTGCTAAACTCACTTGTTTGTTTTGTCTCTGTACCACAGAATGAAAATTGCCTCTGGAAAGAGAAAAACTCTTCAGTTTGGAGACATTACATCTTTCGTAGTCTCCTCATGCCACAATATCAGAAAACAGATACTTCAAATTGTTTGCAGTGAGAGAGGAATTCTAGAGCCTTTTACTCTCTACTGGTTGAAAACAGATGCCGAGGTCCAGCCTCGTCTTAGATTCAGGTCCTGAGGTGGGTAAGGGTGTCAGCACAAGGAAAACTTCTGACCAAAAAGTGAATTACACTCAGGTAGCCCCAAAACAGCTCTAGAAATCTTTATTTATACTTGAACAGAGTTTTTCTTACAATGGTTACATGAACAGTTTTATTATTTGCTCTATTTTTGACTTTTAAGAAATACATCATCTTTTAAGGAATACATTGCAATCATTATAAAAGCTGCCATTGTTCCCCTTTATGCGTCCCCAAATACACCTTCCCACCCTCTATATAACCTTATTCTAAACACAGGGTTCAGTATTTTTGCAGGCTCACTATCAAGCCAGACACATCCTGCTCTCAGAGCTTTTATGTCAGATGTTAGTGGTTACAAGGTTAAAAAATAATAGATATGGGTACAATGCTTTAAGGACAACAATATTCAACCCCAGACAATTCTTTCAAGTTTTGATACAGTTCCTTATACAAGAAGGTCCCATGTCTCAATCTCTCTGTAAAAGGCAGACTTTGATAAGTCCTATCCCGTCTCTCAAGATATGCCCATATTTGTAGGTGGATTCCTTGAATTGCTAAGTAATAGTTGTGTTTCACATTGCACACCAAATGTGTTCATAAACATTCCAGGTGATAAATGTTGGCTACTTAGATTTTACCTGCCAGACTAAAGATTATTAAACTATTTCTGTAGAAATATTGGTTATTCGGGTACATTTTTATTTCTCTTGGGTTTTAACTCTCAGAGGAATTGCTACATTATAGAAGAATACACATGTTCATAACCTTTTAAGAAACTACCTAGTGGTTTTTCCAATACAGTTCTACTATTTTGCATGCCCACCCACAGTGCATGAATATAGTTTTCTCTAGATCTTCATCAGCATGTGGAATTTTCAGTGATTTTCAATTTGAGCTATTCTAACCAGTTTAAATGGTATTTCACTGTGATTCTTTTTTCTACGTTTTCCTCATGACTCTAATACGTCAAATGTTAAGTGACCATTCAAGGAGAGACTTTTTTAAAGTGTCTGTGCATGTCTCAGTTGACTTCTCCTTGTTGTTGAGCTCTGTAAGTAAATCAAAGCAATTTTAAAAATCACTTATTGTCCTCATAGGCAACATGGGTCATGCCAACTGTGTTAAAGACAACAGATCATCAGCTGCTATTCTTGGATTAGGACTCACAGATTCTTACCTTTAGTATTTAGATAGGAAAGTTAGTTCCCATGAGCCACATGCACTAAATGTTTAGTTCCTGTGGCAGCAGTATTCAGAGCTATAGCCATTTAGGCTTGTTTGTATTGTAAGAACTCCCTGAATTAATGCACTGTTAATTTCATAGCTTGGTGGGCTACTCTAGGTAGGGATCAACTGAAAGAAGTGAGACACGGTGTGATTTGTGTGGGTTTATTTACTCATGGACCTCTCTGTTCCCTTCTCCTCTTCTCTGTTCTCTACAGGCTGACTGCCAGGAGCTAAGTAGCTTTTCTACCACCACCAGAATATTCCACCTTGCTTGAACCAGCTGTCATTGTACTAAAACCGAGAGCCCAAAACAATCCTTTGCAGCTTTAGTTTTATGTTTGTGTGGGTGATTTTCATCCATTGGTAAGAAAAATAACCCCTTACTGCATGTCTAGACCCTATACTTTGATCAAGAATTTGCAATATGACCCAGGAAGACTTCTGTTATTTCTCTATGTACCAATTCCTTCTTTCTAGTACCCTGTCTTGCGAATATTACACAATTCAGCAGTCCTAAACGTGAATATATTTCTTCATGGCTCAACAAGAGCATCAAGCATGATAATCTTTCCAAATCGCTTCATGTAGTGTTTTTCACATATTTCACAGATCTAGTAAAGAGGTCACTCACATATTCTTTCTAGGTTCATTGTTATTTACAAACAGAAAGGTAAATCGAATGCAAGTTGCTTCTTTAAGCAAAATGGAAGCCTTTACTTATACTTAATCCTAAAAATGTGTCAGAAATCCAGTCTGACTGCTGTCTATCCCATAAGGTTGCCCTTTTGAAATTTTCTGTATACTTGGAGAGTTTCTACCTGTCTTCTTATTGTTTTGAAAAGCCTCCTAAAAGTGCTTTAGAATCTGCTTCCAAAACCTTAACTCCAAGGAATAACACCAAATAAAATTGCAAAGTTTATTAAATTCATTTTAAAATTACATGAAACCATTAATCTTCAGGTAATTCATAAAAAACTGTGAAGAATATTAAAATAAGACACAAAACTACGTAATTATTCACAGACTTTAAAAATGCATGAAGATAGCGATAAAATGATCTCAGATCAGGTACAAAAATCTTATGTGTCAGTCAAAAGCAATGTTATATATGGATCTGACAAGAAAATCAGGGTATTAAAAGACATCTGACAAATGTTTGAGGAACTGCAAAAAGTATTAAAATGTTATTTTTAGCAAATCTCAATTTAGCTCCTAAAATGCATATTGTAATCCAGAACATAAATATATAATGCTAAAACCAAAGCATAAGTAATTTTTGTTCTAAAGTATTATGGACAAGAGAAAATGATCACAACACGAAGAATACAAATGTTATCTTATTAGTATGTCTTTAAGGTAGAGATATACTAGAAGTATATTAATTATACATACATACATATGAAAACTAGAAAATTTTATGATAAGCTTGATAAATTTTGGCTACATATATTACAGAATATATTGATGTATATGCATATAGTTACCCACCTTTAATCATAAAATTTGTATCTAGAGAACATCAAATTGCTGTGCATATTTTGAGTTCCTTCTTGCAGTCATTGCCCTAGATTTCTTGAAAAACAGAGAGCAGAGCACTGTGAAGAGACAGCTGTCGTTGCACTATGGTGTCTCTAAGATGCTACATTTGTCTTTTACCATGTGTGTGCTACCTTAGAAATTCTGTGTGCATCCTAAGGTGCTAATGGCCAGAGTTTATACGACATGGGTACGAACAAAAATATAACTGTGATTTAAGATTCTCAACACGCCTTCTTGCCCATCTTCATGGAGACAATAATGTTTCAAAATGAGCCAATACTCTGAATTCTTCCACAGTAATTTGTCACCTAAATTAGAATCAGGAGCTTCAGGTTAACTTGATGTTGGATTTTTTTTTCTTTTTACTTTATGCTTAAAACTTCTCATGCAAGTATATATTGTACATTGGAATATTCTCCCCTTAGCTCTGATTCTCCTTTTTCTCCTCCTGTAGCACCTTTGTCCCCTTGACCGTTTTACTTCTCTGGTTCTATCATAAATACATACATTATTTTACGTATCTATGTAAAAATTATGAATCACAAATTAAAGAAAATGAACACTGGCTTAGTGCCTCTGATTATCTCTAGTTTCATCTGTTTTACTGAAAAAGGCATAATTTCCTAAGTAATCTCTCAATTCAATTGCAAATATCCCTTTGTTGTAGGGATACAAAGGTGTTTTTTTTTTTTTTCAAATTAATATTGGTCAATGGAGACATTCCTGGAAAGAGATGAAAGCTTCTCAAGATGACTTCTGCTCAGACAGAAAGAAGCATTCATTTGAAGATGAGCAATGCAGTATGTTATAATATTAGTAGCAGATGTTTTAATTAATATTTTGTGCTTGGGATCTGTCGTGTGTGTGTGTGATATTCATATATATGAATACTCACATATATTCATATATATTAATAAATTAGCCAATAATTTCTTAGAAAGAATTACCTAGTTGTACTGTTTCCAGTTAAGCTTCATCCTTTAACTTGACTCTATCCCAGTCCGTCTGGCTCTCCTGCTGCCATCACAATGAAGTCTGCATTCTGCTGTGTGCTTGCAGTTTCTGTTAGGTTCCATGACATCTCTGAACCCTGGCCTCTCGTCTTCATTTTCCTCTTTTGAGTTCTTCCATTTTCTCTGATTCTCAGTGTTAGCAGACCTCAAATTCCAGCCCTTGAGTCTCTATTTTTCATTACTAATACAGCTACTCCTTGAAAGTTCGCATGTAATCCCTTTGTTTCAAACGCCACAATAAGCGAGACATTCTGCAAACGGATGTCTTCCAAATGTCATTTAACTGACTCCATCTGAATTAGTCTAACAGGCATCTCAAAGCCAATATATCTGAAATAAAATCTTGGTCCTTTCTCAGAAATCACCTCTCTTTCAATTTTCTCACATTATTAGTAAATCTGTCATTTTCTGGTTGTTTGGAGGGGGAAATCTTGACAGTGATATTTGTCTTTTCACTTTTTCTGCTGTACTTCTTTGAGTTGGTCAAGTACAATTGTCTGCCCTTCCAAAGTTATCCAGAACCTGCCACCCCACCCCCTACTTCCCTTCACCTGCACTGCTGACACTGTAGTCCAAGCACCTGCTGCCTTCTTGCCTATGTTGCGGAATTGTCCTCCTGTCTATTATCCTTATTTCTTTCCTTACCTCTGTAGATTTTCTCAACAAAGACTCTACAATAATCTTGGTAAAATACCGGGAGATTATGTCATTATTGTGCTCAAAACTATCTAATGGTTCCCAATTTCACTTCAAATTAAAGACAAATTCTCCCTGGTGGTTAAAAGCTCTCACATGACTCACTCTCCCATGATTTTCAAAATTGGTTCTTATTGGTTTCCCTGATGGGCTGCCGTGTCGCTCCTGGAGCATGCAGGCATGTCCTCTCCCTGAAGATCAAGAGTCACTACAGAGGCTTATAGCTTGAATATGTTGCCTCCAATACCGGAAGATATTTTTTCCTTTACCACTTTTTACCTTTTCAACAATGCATTGTGTGGCCACTCTAAAATGCCAGCAGCATCCTCCCTTGCTGAATTTCTCAGTGTTCTTATTATTATCTCTAGAGGATGACCTCTAAAATTCTGTGGTATCGATGACATTTTAGAGCATGGAGAAATTACCAATAGGCCACAATAAGTATTTCGGAGTAGATGAACATTATCTAAGAGAAAATAATCTTTCCAAACTCCTGAAGGCTTAGATAACATAAATGAAGGAGGTTAGCAGCAGCAGCAGCAACAAAAACTCATCCGAAGGACTTTCAATCTTGTAGCAGGACTAAAAAGAAAAGATTATTAGTGTAATAGGGTCATTGAGAAGTTGACTTAAAATGTATAAAGCATTCAGAAAGGAAAATATCTTTTTTCTATTTACTGAAAGTTGTAAACAAAAAATACCTATTATAACTACAGCAGTGTGTGTGTGTGTGTGTGTGTGTGTGTGTGTGTGTGTGTGTGTGTCTGTCTGTCTGTCTGTCTGTCTGTCTGTCCGTTACTTTGGATCTGGAATACAGGACATTATGAGAATGTTAAAAATTGCACTGAAGAAGAACAGAATTGTTTTTAATGGATGAACCATCTTTCCAACCCCTGAGGTACTGTTTACTAAGATCACCAATACTATGCTTTAAAGAGTCTCTATAAAATGAGATTTTGTTATTCATAATACACAATGTTTCATTAATTTGCTGCCTAACGTGAGGTTTTCAAATTAGTTTAGTAAAATAAATATAGTTAACGTAGGGATTTAATATGAAGCAACTTAATTACTTGAGTACAATATCTGTTATCTTCTTTTCAGCTAAGGCACATCCAAATTAAATACTTGATGCATAAGAATACAGGATAAATGATATGGAAACTTAAATATTCAATAATTAAATGTGAAGTCATTTGAGTGTTTTAGATATTAATGATGCCAAGTCTAACTCACCAGATTTCAAATGTAAGCATTCAGTACACTGGGGCCACTCCCAAACTTTCCAGATACCTTAGTTATAATTATTCAAATGGCATCTGAAAATGTAGACATATGATAGCGTCTACTGCCTTCATCATTTCTCAATTCTGAGAATTCACAGAAGAACCCCAACAAGAACACTATAAAAAGAACCTTAAAAATCCTTTGTGTACATTACAGGTTTAGTATTTTATTGAATGCTTAAATGGTATTACAGAGCTCATATTTTAAAAAAAGAAAAGGATTGTACCAGGAAAACTTTGTAACAGTACCACAATAGCACTTCCTATAAATACTGTCTTAGATAGTGCACACACCCAAGTTGTAGCCTACTCGTTGTTACAAATATAGGATTGGAGAGATGCGCCAGTCAGTAATGCACTTGTTGCAAAAGCATGAGGACCTGAGTTTGATTCCGAGAATTCATGTGAGAAAGTTAGGCATGATGGCATGCTTGCAGTCCTACTACTGGGTAGGCAGAGATGGGAATGTTCTAGAGCTTTGATGGCCAGAGAGCCTAGCTTCACTGATGAGTTCCAGATCAATGATAGACCCTGTCTCAAAAAACAAAGTGGATCACAATGAGAAAAAATGTCTTAAATTGAATCCTAACCTCCCTCCATCTGCACATGCCCATACACAATAGGTACGACAAGACGCAGAAGTAAAAAGCAGAGAGAAAGGAAAGAGAAAAGCAGAAGCTGTTCCTGAATTACTGTATTGATGTACACCTACACTGTCCTTATGCCTAGTATTGTTCTTAGAACTAGATGATTTCATCTCTTCTACTCAAGAAATCTGATGCAAAAGAAAAGATTGTGAACAAACAAGAATAGGACAGCACAAAGTTTATGAAGACACTATCTGGGAAAGGAAACTACTAAGGTACATAAAAGGGGACCAAACCCAGATGGGAAAAAAACAAAGATACATGATATGAGACTATAAATCATCATAAGGGGGATCCAGGTAAACAAGACTAAAAAATTAGCCAAACATAAAAGAGTGAGAAAAGACACTGGGAGAGGATGAATGAGGTCTGCTGTCCTCATCATTCAGCAGGCGGCCTTGCAGTCACCCCTCCGTCTCTCTGTCATTGTCTAGACAATGAACTACTCTCTATTAAATTATATTAATTACTTCATTCCAATTCATTTGCATTAAAGGTCCACAAATTATTAGATACATCCTGCATTACTGCAGAAGCTCTCTACCCCCCAAAAAAATCCTATCCATTTTTAGGTTAATGTCATCTGAGCATTTAGCATTTCTCTATTGAATCTTCTAGAGAATATTCCATTAGTGTGAGGCTACTACCCTCTCTATCCAAACAATACATCTATACTTGGTGATTTTAAAGATCTGTCAGTGTGTACACACCCTGCTAGCATATACTCCCCTATGCATTCCATTTCCTTTTATTTTGTAAAAAACCTTCACTATTCTTTCAAGGATTATCATAATTTAAAATTTTTTCAAGACTGACTTTCCTCTCCAATTTAAAAGTCAGTTCAGTTTTCCATCTCAGAACACCTGTAGCTTCATTATCCAAATTTTGCTTCTTATTTATTGATTTAAAGTATGTTTACTAATTATTCAGTATGCAAAAGGTAATATAGATGATGCTGACACCAAAGCAAACGAGGTAAAATGGCTACTGCTCTCAGAAAACATTTCTCTCACTCCTATCCCATAATTAACAATTTAGTGACTAAATTGCCATCATTGCCATATGCTTTCCTGAATATACTACCATCTATATATACTTACTTCATAAGAATTTTAGAGCGCATTATTTACAAATCATGTCACTTATTTTGTATTATTTCTTTATTATCTGGTTTGGAGACAGTATTCATAAAAGAGAGGTGGGCTAAAAGTGATAAAAGTGTACATGAGACTAAATTTAAGATGAAATGATCTTCTCTTTTGTCCCCTGTCTTTATACTTCAAGAAAGATTAACAATATAAAAGGTTGCATTTGATTCTAGAATTCAAAACAGCAATTCTCATAGATCTTTATTTAAACTTAAAAATAAGATGACTTTAAAGGCTAATTCATCCAATGAATGGCTTTATCTCACTAGGGAACAGAGCTTTTAAAATGTTGCCCAACCTTTTATTAACAAAGCTGCTTCTGGGGAATTTTTTCAATCTTTTTGTTTTCCTTTTATTTTCTTTCTAGAGTCTCAACAAAGTTCTTTCCAATACTTTATCCTTTGCAATAAAATTATCTTCACAGAAATAAGACCTATTTTATATAATTATACATAATACATCATTTACAGATTACAGATAACCTAACAAGCCAAAGAAACTTTATCCAGTGGAGCTCTCTGAACAATTATAACTGGAAAGTCAGTGGTGTTACTGTAAAGTAATTGAATAGTATGAAGAACTCTGACTGTAATTCTCATAAACATGGTACATCCATGGCTTTGGGATTTGAGGTAATCTCAACCAATACTGTGGTTCATCAATCAAACAAAAATCAATCTCAAGTATTGTCCTGAATAGGCTTTTGCCTTGCTTGGACCCTGCGTTTTCAGAACTGCATTCCTTCTCCAAATCCTAACCCATTGTTTAAAGAACATGTTGGTCATGGCCTTGGGCAAAACCTGCAAAATAGCAACATTTGGACCAATATCCTAACATCATGTCACCTGTGTGTGAAAGTTAAGACAGTTAAAGTAATAATGTATTAAGGACAGTGATGCTTTCAGGATACTGAAACATACGCACACACACAGAGTCACAAATACGCTCCTATATACGCTCTTACTTAACAGAGAAAACAATCCCAAGTGGTCAGTTATAAATACATACAGATATGAGCAACACTAAATGAATCCATCAAGTTTTATTTATTTATGTACCAACACTTAAAGAAAAAGAGGTATTTAATTTTAAGGGGTAGAAGAGATATAAGGGAAGTTGAAATGCCACAAGCGATGAATAGAACAGTGTGCACATAGTACTTCTGTTTGAAACTCTCAGAAATTAATTAAAAGTTTAAGTTAAGAGTAAAATAAATACTTCTGGTCCAAGAACCTATAGCAAAAACCATAGTGGAAAGCTTACTAACATTATCCCGTTAAAAGTAGTATCAAATTGACTCCTAATGAGTTGTTATACCCATAGACTAGTTCATCTTTCAACCTTCATCAGAATATCTTCTATTTGTAGTAAATGGTGATTAAGAGACGCACAATTGGCCAAGATCTGGAGAAAAGACTGCAGAACACTTAGTCCATGTACACACACACACACACACACACACACACACACACACACACACACAGCAACTCTTCACCCAAGGCTCAGGATCATTGCAAAGGATGAGCTGAAAGCAGTTAGAGCAAGAGACAATGAAAAAATGTAAGAAAACAGAGCACAGTTGCAACATATGATCTCACAGTGATTAAGACAGCATGCACAAACCCATGCAACATCAAGCCAGATCAAATCTCTGTGAGGAGAGAGGAAGTGTGCAGGAAGTCCTGCCCCTAATTTAGTAGCTGTAGGCAACCGCTAGCTTCTGAGAGAGGGAGAGCTGCCACTGGTAGAACCAGGCTCCAGTGGAAGCCACGCGTCTATGAATATATGGGCAGCACAAACAGGCCTTGTTGGGTAGGAAAAAAAAGAAAGAGAGAAGTAAAGGAGTAGTAGATCTGGAAAATTTGGAGGGATAATAATATCATTAAAAGTTGCTATATGAAATTCTCATGAGTTAATGGAAAAATTAACCAGGCAGTTCTGGTGCACGCCTTTAATCCCAGCACTCAGGAGGCAGAGGCAGGAAGATCTCTATGATTTCGAGACCAGCAGGGGCTTGATTATAAAAGCTAGTTCCAGGGCAGACTTCAAAGCTACAGAGAAACCCTGTCCTTCATAACCAAAACTAGATAGATAGATAGATAGATAGATAGATAGATAGATAGATAGATAGATAGATAGATAGATAGATAGATAGATGGATAGACAGACAGACAGACAGACAGACAGGCAGACAGACAGGCAGGCAGGTAAGTAGGTAAGTAGGTAGACAGACAGACAGACAGACAGACAGATGAGAAAATGTTGGAAAGAAGAGAAATTAGATAGTGCTATTTTACCATTCAGGCATGATAATTGACTTTTCAAAAATGTTCAATGCTTTTACTTTTCTGGGCCATGATAAACTTAAAACAGTTATTTTCAGGAGGAGTAACATTGTTATCCATAGTCACAGTTTACTGTAAAGGGAATGTGAGGCTTCCATTACTTTTCCCGTCTCATTACCAGATTTGCAGCACAGCCTGTCAGAGTCTCTGAAATATCCCACACTTTCAGAGCCTAATTTCCTGAGATTTTCTTTCTTCAAATCTTGATGACGTCCATATATAAAGTTAGTAAGCATACAAATGAACGATGTTGATCTCATAACTGCAGCTCAACAATTTTCCTGTAAGCAACACAATTTCTTTTTGATGTACAACTGTCTTTCTTTCCATTGTTATTCATCTTGTTCTCAATTTATTTTCTAAAGCACAGAGTGTACAGTATTTTGTAAAATGCTTGAATATAAGAAAGAGGAGATAGAATTTTTTAAAAAAACAGGAATACGATGGCCTGTCCTCACTTTAAGGAAAATTATTGAAGAATAAGATAAGGATCTCAATTCCTCTACAGAGTCCAGGGTTTACTATTACAAATTGAATTTTGTCTCTCCAAAGAGATAGAGTCACATTGTCACTTTAAGTACCTCAATATGTTACCTACTTTGAAAACAGTGACTGCAGAAGTGACTGAGTTAAAACGAAGTCATGAGGGTGGTCCCTAACCCAGTACAGGCAGTACCCTTCTAGAAAGTAGATATTGTAACATAAAGATAAATATACATAGAAGGAAAATGATATCAAAAAACACAGAGAGAAGATGGTCATATGGAAGGATGATGTCTCTACAAGCAATACAAAGTGTAGCTGGAAAGCATGAGAAAATCAAAGAGAACATGATGTCACCAATACCTTCATTTCTGACTTCAAGCATCCAAACCCAGAAACAGTGAGCTTCTGTTATTTTTAATCTACTAGAATTTGGTATTTTATTCACAATTGCCCCCTAAGATTAATACAAATGAGGATGAGGTTACAATAGTACAGCACTGAAAAGGAGACAGCTACAAAATGCTCAAAATTATGTGAAGAACAAGGATCTCTAGGTAGCTGAGATTTCTATGTCAGTGTTATTTTTAATTGAAAACAAGCAATTAATTTTCTTTTCATCAAAATAAATTGTCTAGCTATTACAAATATGTAACTGTTCTGGATATTTTTTTCAACTTCACAAAAGCTAAAATCATCTGAGAGTGGGGAATTCCTATTTAAAAATGACTCCATAAAGTTGGGATGTAGAGAGGTCAATAAGGTATTTTCCATTTTTTTATTTATTTACTTTTTTATTTTTTACATACAAATCTCATTTCCTCCTCCATATTCTCCTCCAGCCCCCCTCCCCCCAAACCCATTCCCCATTAGCTCCTCAGCGAGTGTAAGACCTCCTCTGGGAAGTCAGCTAGGTCTGTCCCATCATCTCCTTGAGGCAGGGCCACCACCACCACCACCACCACCCCCCCACACACACACACACACATGCCTAGGCTGAAGAAGGTATCTCTCCAGTCCCTATGCAGATTCCCAAGTGGTCAGTCCAGAAACAGTGATCTCCTACTCATTTGTATCAGCTGATTTTATGGATTTCTCCATCATGGTCTTGACCCTTCTGTTCATATTATCTATCACTCCTGCCTCACTTTGATTGTCCTCTGGGAGCCCTGTCCAGTGGTTAGTTGTGGATCTCTGCATCTGCTTCAATCTGGTATTTTCTTAATTAGTAATTGATGAGGAAGGACCTAGTCCATTCTGGGTGGTGACATCTGGGCTGGTGGTCCTAGGGTCTAAAAGAAAATAGGTAGAGAAAGCCATGAGGAGCAGAACTCTTCTGTGGCTTCTGCATCAGCTCTACATCCAGGTTCCTACCCTGTTTAAGTTCCTGTCCTGACTTTCTTCCATGAGGAACAGCAATGTGCAATACTAAGTTGAATAAACCCTTTCCTTTCCAAGTTGGTTTTTGTCATGGTGTTTTATTGTAGCAATTGAAACCCTAAGTCAACAACATTATACAACTTCGCCAGTCATCTTTCTTTCTTAAAAGACGATTTTATACTATTGATTAGACTAGCATACACTTTCTCTAAGATATATCAAAACAACTAAACAATTAGTATTGATCTGATACCTTACATTGTATGCACATGTTTTATTAAGCATACATTTTAAACATTTTTGCAATTTGAACATTTCCATCTATTATAGATAGAAAAATACCCACTTTGGAAGCAATAACAAAAAAGTAAGAGAAAATTCTGAGCACTAAAAATACATATGTAAGTGATAATCATGAAATCTAGCAATGGTATGATTCTTAAGTTAAAGACTTTTTTTTATTCATTATTGTGATATAGATGTGTATATATTCTTTTTAGTTCTCATGTTTAAATGTTAAATTCAATGTCTCTAAGGAAAAAAATGTGTCATAAGGATGAGTTTCAAAATTGAACAACATTGCTTATATTTGTTACACTAAAATACTTACTTGTAACTTTTATAACGACTCTGAATAGCAGGCTCATTATTTCCAGCAGAGAATAAGACCTTTGCTGAATGTATTGGCTGTAAACCAGCAGTGAAAAGGCAGTGGTGACCTCTGCCCTGCACCTATTGGATTTGTAACTCACACCCAGTCTCCAGCACTGATATTTACAGTGCCTGTGCTGTGGCTGTAAAGTTCTTGGAGAACGAGAGCCTAATAGGCTGGTATGCAGGAGAGAACGCCAACCGTGTGTACTGGAAAGGGGCCTAAAGGGCATCAGCCAGGAAGTCTGTTGAAGTTCCTAAGCTCTAGCTCCTTGATTTCTGGTTTATTAAAACCTCTCTAAGTTTCTACTATTTCTTAAGATAGAATGTATGAGAAAGGTAAAGCAAATCCATACTGCAAAGAGTTGTCATGCACTAGTTTTCCTCCCTTTGCACATTGCTCTAGGTTTCTGTCACTGTAGCAGACTTTCTCTCTTTCCATCCCTACACCCTCTTCCTGCAAAATGGCGCTGGTTGTCAGTTTCCAGCACGCCAACTCCCACACCGCACGAGCTCCCTCAGCTATCCCATCAACAGCCAAAATAGAGACCAGAGATAACTTGCTTCTGTTCTTGCTTCTCTCCTGTACTGTGTCTTTATGAATTTCACCCTCTAAATTTATTTATTTTCCATCCCAACTGCAGTGTCTCCTCCCTGCTCTCCTCCCACCCCTTTCACCGCCTGTTTTAACCTCCCCATCCACCCCTCCTCCGTTGCTGTTCAGGAAAAGGGCAGCCCTTCTGTAGGCATCACCAAAGCACGTCATATCAAGTTGTGGTAAGACTAAGCAACTCTCTTTGTATTAAGGCGGGGCAAGGAAAATCAGTGTGAGGAACAGGTTCCCAAAAGTCAGCCAAAGCATTAGGGGCAGCCCCTGCTCCCATTGTTAAGAGTCCCACAAGTAGACAATGTTACACAACTATCACATATAAGTAGACAGCCTAGATTAGTCCCATGCAGGTTCTCTGATTGTCAGGTCAGACTCTGTGAGATCCTATGAGTCTGTGAGCTTTCTTCAGGGAAATGCATAGCAAAATGACTTTGAGATTCCATCTGACACCTGTCAGAATGCCTAAGATAAAAAAAAGTGACAAGTGGACTATTCTTCTATTGTTGGTGGGAGTTCAAAGTGGTACAGCCACTTTGGAAATCAACGTGACAGTTTCTCAGAAAATTAGGAATCAGTCTACCTCAAGACCCAGCTGTTCCACTCTTGTGCCTAAACCCAAAGGATGCTCAATCACACCACAAGAACACTTGCTCAACTATGTTCAAAGAGCTTTATTCATAATAGCTACAGTATGGAATAAGCCTAGATGACTGGAGAATGGATAAAGAAAGTGTGGTGCATTTACATAATTGAGTATTATTCATTTGTAAAAAAACAATGACATCAGGAAATTTGATGGCAAAGGAACAGAAGTAGCAAAACTCATCCTGAGTGAGGTAACCCAGACCCAGAAGGACAAAAAGTGGTATATTCTCACCTACAAGTGGATATTAGCTGTGATATTCATGCTACAATTCACACCTCCACAGAGGCTAGGTAACAAGAAAGGCCCAAGGGTGGATGCATGGATCTTCCTAAGAAGTGGAAATATAAGATATTTCCTGGGTGGACTGGGGGAGGGTGGGGATTGGAAAATAAGGGATCAGGTTAGGGGCTGGATGGAAGGGGAGAAATGAAAGAGATGACTGGAAAAAGGGTGCATTTTGAGGTCGGTAGAAACCTAATGCAAGGGAAACTCCCAGGAATATACTAGGATGACCAGAAATAAGACTTCTAGCAACTCTGGATACATAGCCTGAACCAGACATCTCTTGTAACCAGGCAAGACTTTCAGTGGAGAGATTGGGACACCAGTTCAGCCACACAAACTTTGACCAACAGCCTGTCCTGCCTATGGGATGTGCTGAGATAAGAGTAGTACAAAGATTGTGAGAGTGGCCAATCAGTGACTAGTCCAGCCTGAGACCCATGCCACGAGAGTGAGTCCACCCCTGACACTGCCTGGAGTGCCAGAACCCAGAGACTGGATAGCCCAGAGACCTGGAATAGAAGCAAACACGACTGAAGGAAAAAGTCAGTGTAATGATCCCTAATTATATTCTCCTGTACTCATAGATTGGTGATTACTCCAATTGTCATCAGAGAGCCTTCATCTAGCAACTGATAAAAACTGATGTAGACACCCACAGCCAAAGATTAATTCAAACTCGGAGTAGCCTGCTGAAGAGAGGGAGGAAGGGCTGCATTAGCCAGAGGAGAAAAATTAGTTTCTTAAAACAGTAGGTGCATATCTGAGCACTTTATATGCATCCATAAATGGGTATGTGAGGTCAAGTGCAGACATGGCATGAACCGACACCATAGTGACCTTCTCCAACCTCAGCAAGGCTCCTGCTAATCCTGCCCATATAACATAAGAGGGAGAGGACTGTTAGGATGACATATAGCAAAGAAAACCTGCATCATACAGAACTAAAATAGTCTTCTACTGTAAGGCTTCTTGGTCTTTAATGAGCATCATTATCTGCAAAGGGGTAAGAGAGGGTTAATGAACTACTGTTCCGAGACTAATTTGCCCATGGAATCCTTTCCCATGCAACACCCAGAATCAAGAAAATTCTGGTCAGAACGTAACTTGATTAGCTTTCATTTAGCAGATCTAGGACATCTGTGACTTTGGACAGAACTTAAGGGCCTTGCTTTATACTCACCCCAAGGAGCAATTTGGAATTCAGATGAGAAACTTGCTTTACAGTAAATAACATTAATAGTTTTGCCAAGTCAATTGAACCCAATTTTTTCTGTTTTAATACTATGAAGTTGCTATCTCTATGTACAAAGAAGCAAATGGAACAGAGAAGCCAAACATTTGCTCAGGGGACCAAAAAAAAAAATGAACTTACAGAACTAAGGACTTATATTATGTCATGTGATAATCAGACCAGTATTTGAATCCTGTTTTAAAATTCTTGGTTTTAGAATTATTATCTTAAAGAAAGACAAACAAATGAAAAAATCTAAGAAAAGCTGACTCAATCGAATTGAGTCAATAGTAGATTTAAATCAAAGAGGAATCAAAATCAACAGACCGCTTCAAAGAACGTAGGCTTTGGTTCCTTCTGTTTTAAGAACATACAGTAACATAGGCAAGTAAACTTTGGAAATTATATTCTCATGGTTCCCTTAGAATAACTTACAATAAAAACACTGACTTTTTTATGCAGTCTTCCAAGTTTATAAAGAATAAAGAACTTTTTCCTGAGAATTTTATGTCACTAATTTTAAAGAAAGTTTTGTGTCATAAAGTACGCACTTCAACCTTGACTATTTCTGTGCAGCAGCAGCAGTAGCAGTGACGATCACTAATATTCCGCCTAGGATTTACTATGTGTCAAGCCCCACAGTGAGGGCTTTAAAGCATATCTTATTTAAGTCTTACTGCCACCTCCCAGGTAAGTGGCTATTATTATCCTGCAAGACAGAGAAAGACGGTGCCATCCAGAAATGCTGCTCTGTCTTTCCAAGTCACAAGCAGAACTACATTCAAACCCCTTGCCATTTGGTTTCAGAAACCATTTCCTAACTGCCACACTACAGTGATTTCTGAATAACAAAGGCATACTAAATTTAAGGAATAGCATTACTATATTAGAAAGAATACCTGACCTTGTGGCATAATACATCATATACATGTACATCTATTCCTGGAAGACTTAATAAAACAGGTTGACACATTTTATAAAAAGGTTGAACAAATCTATCCTGAATAAACAAGGCAACCGTAACAGCACCTGTTTGCTGACATGACCAATGATATTACAAAATCAACTCACCCTCGAAGACAATATCATAGCATGAGCTGTTCACTTCCATCCATAATTGACTTTGAACTTCTTTCCTGAAAAAAAGAGAAAAATGGTGAGTTTTAAGGTGACCTCAAAACTTTGTAGGGAATGCCTGTGGGGTTGACATGCACGTATTACACCTGCCTTTTTTGCACTACTCTGTCTACAACCTATATATGTGACTCTTTAAGCTCCCCTCAAACTCCAGTATCTACGACCCCTCCAGGAAAGTAAACCGCCCCGAAGTGTAAGGCTACAATTCTTCGACGGATACCTTTGGGCCTCGGGCTCCCAAATTGCCAATTAGTATACTGCAGACGAAATGCAATGTCCTGAATGAGTTAGTGCTCCAAAGAGGCACCAGCTCTTTTTCATTCACCTTGAGGCCTGGCTGGAGGAAGCTCCCTGTCTAAGAACCAGTGCACCATTGTGAAATATGTATCCTGAGAGCCCACGTAGGTTCACTCACCTCTGTCTAAATCTGCCACCCACCTACACATGAAAAATGAAATAAACCACAATGTATTCATGGGGCAAAGTGACATTATCTGAGAGAAACTAATTGGGAAACTTTTATTTTATCTGAAAATACCCTGAAGATAACATTTATCAAAAGCTGTGTGTCCTGAGTGGTTATAGATGGCATTCTTCAAACAGTGAACAGTTAATTCACCACCTTATCTTTCTAAACCCACTCATCTCTGCCCTCATATTTCACTGTCTGTGGAGTCATGTAAGGAATTATGAGACTGTGGGGTTACACGTACAATACAATAGCCAGTGTTTCAGTGTCCATTTGTGGGAACATGGAGGATTCCCCCTCAGCTTAAACCACCATCACTCCCTGGTACACTGGGACCTTTCTCCCGGAAAAATTCCTTCTCCCTGTTCCCACAGACTTCATATCTGTATGTTGCATCCCTGCCTCTGACCACCCCTCATCTCATACATGGATAAAGGGTGTATTTACAAATGACTTCAAGGTGAGAGAATTTTAAAGCACAGTGAATTGCTGTTAAGGGATGTGGTTCTGGTTATGCCAGGATCTTCAGACTGGTTCATAACATTAAGCCACACAATAACTCACTGTCAAGTTAGAGCCAGGACATAAATGTAACGAATGACTTCACCAGGTTACACTTTCCGCTCATTCAGCAGCTAACTACGTGGGCATTTCTATGCTTCACGGAGCTATAGCAGCGCTTGGGGGAATTGGGCTTCCTCTCTCAAATCTTCTGGTTAAATGAATATACATTATAACGGACACAAAATTTCAATATTTGGTCTTCACTCTCTAGTGACATGAGAATACCTGAGGTGACACAAAGAAAGACGCACTTTCTCTATCTTTGGTCCAACTTCTGTTGTTCCTCATGAGTTTTAATTGAATCCAATGGCCTATCGCCTGGAACAATCATAATCACAGGTTAAATGCATTGCATTTTCTTCTACTGGCTGGCTGGCTTATCTGAAGAACTTAACATAGCACTTCACTTAAATTCCAACATTCCAGTGAAACGTTTGTGAAAATACCCCTTGTCTCTTTAATAAATGAGACAACTGAGGCAAGAATGTTTAAAAGGCTTGTCCACGATCCTGCAGTTACTAAAGGGGAGAAACGGGACTCTATCATGGGTAATTCAATTTCAGAGGTCATGTGTTCAACAACTTCAGTAACCTGCCTATCCTGCTTATATCTTTATAATTAATATTTCTCAACATAATTCTAACCATCTACCACACGCATGCTTTTGGGTAGCCAACAAATGCATATGGAACATTTTCTTGGAACAAGGGACTGAAAAGTCATAATATGAAAATATAAAGACATTTCCCCTACCCACTAGAAAATATAAAGTTGAGTTTGGGGGAAAATGACTTGAAATAAAAGTCAACATGATGCAGATGATAACCTGAATGAAAAGTCAACTGGGGAAGTAGATTCAGTTAAGACACACACGAGGAGCAGCAAAATTTGGCACTGAGAAAGAGAAAATATATTCTTTAGGTGCTTCCTTTAGTGTATCACCCCAGACATTCTCACTTCTGTCCCTAGGGTATCATGATAGTGTATTGAAATATTGTGTTTCTTATTATGTATCATATTTTATCAAAATTACACAACAGATATGTATGCACAAGGTTGAGGGAAACAGGCACGGTTGTCCTCTGTTTTTATCTCCCTGTTCCTTAAGGGTTATAAGAAGTTGTTACCCTTCGGAGGTAAAATCAGAGGTCTTTGAGTCAGTCAGAGTGATGAGCAGAGACAGCATATAACATGCTCCTGAAAAGCCATGGGCTGGTGACTTGTAAGACCTGCAGTGGAATGAGGTGGGAACAACAGAAATGCAGGCTGAAAAGAAAATCATGAGTCATGTATGCAGAGATTTGCCTTCCATACCAAGAAAACAAAAAAATCCCCATGGAACTGAAGACTTCTAATCAAAATACTGAAATTATCAACCATGTTTTAGGACAGCAATTTTGACTCTATTTCTCCTAGTAGTTTTAACCCGGTTATGATCATCTAACCCAGTTCTGTATTTGAGCACAGACAACAGCAAGCCCTTTTCTCCCTTTCCTTGCCAAGTTTGAAGACCTTCACCAAGAGCTCAAAAAAACAGCCCATGAAAAGGATATTTTCTCAAAATATTTAAATATATTAAATTTGAATCTGAACTTCAAATCTCTTTCTTCATGTTAACCCCTTTGATTTTACAAAGCACAAGCACAATATGAAAATGAGAACAAGAAAATGCTACTTTGAATATGATAAATGGAATGTTAATGCTGTTCTCAAAGAACATTTTTCTTTTTAGAAAAAAAATTTAAATGAATAACAAAAAATAATGCCAAAAGGCAAAACCTAGTAATTGAACTCAATTCAATCACTTAACATCTATGCACAACTCAAGCATCTAGGCTGGCATAAATTCACTCTCATTCTTTCTACGCTCAGCTTTAGGGCAATACTACTAAGCCTCCTAAACATTTTAGAGACCACTCTTGTTTGTTTTAGTAATTATATATTTGTACTTTTTTTATGAATCACAATAGCAAAGGAGTGTATAATATACTCACCACTGCATATTGATTTGTGCCTCAATAAAGCATTAAAATAGTGGGTCTGTCACTAGAATAATAAGTTAAAATAATTTTGAAGCCCTTTCCATGATTCTCCTTACACCCTTCTTCCTAGCTCCAGGAGTAGTTAGTAGGCTAATAATTTTGTTATGATTCCATTGTAGCCTGTGCAGTAACAATACTTACATGGGAAATGTAAAAATTACATATTTGAATTTGGTTCTATAAAACTTTATGTAATTGAATGAAAGTAGATTGTCAGACACACAGCTCTTTGACATCAAGTAAGAAGGTTTATTTTAAAATTGGAAGGTATTGACTGGCAGGTCCCCATTGGAGGCCCAATGAAGAGAAAGGGTCTTTGGAGGAGAAGGTATTTCTAGTGAAATGAGCTCTATAAAGGTATGTAGAAGAGCTAAAAGTTCTTCACATATATCTGTAAGCTCACATTGCCGAGGAAACCATGAATTTTGAACACAGAACTTAGGAGATCCAAAATGGATCTGACCCTGAAAGCCTCTTCACTGAAGATTGACTTTCACTGTCCGGGAAGTGCTATGCAAGCTAATAAAGGAGGTGAGCAAATAATAGTCCTTTCTGGCCTTTAATCCTGGGAACCACAATAATGACCAGCTCTGCAAAATTTACATATAGGTATAATGCTGGCAGTCATATCTAAGTAACCAATAGCTATCTAATTGGACTTAAGGCAAACTCAACAAGAGGGAGACCATACCTGGTACTGTAAAGCTACCCAACTAGCTGGGGCTAGTAAGATCATGGACCTTAGAGAATAATCTACTATCACTATTTTACCAATTACTCGCGTAATTCCTCATTGCATTCTAAACACCCACCGTTATACCACATATAAATGTAGCTCTAGATCCCCCATCCAAAAAGCTTCCCTTTACAAGAGAAACCATGACAGACAAATACAACTGCTAAAAGTGAAAATAATGAGTGATTATGGAATTCTCAGCCTCAGTGGATATGTCTATAATACAGATCCTGCACCTAAGGCTCAAGGAAAATCACAGAAGAGGGGATAGGAAAAATATAAAAGTCAGAACATCAGGAAATACGTTGTGAGATTACATCACTTAAAAATGAGAGGGAAACTTCATACATGGTATGTCAACAACATGACTGCCTAAACAGAACTTGAATAATCACAACAACCACAAACATGCTAACTTGAAAAGAGAAACTATAAAAGGACCCCAGGCCTGAAAAATAAATATGAGGAACTAAGTGATGCTCAGATGAGTAGAAGTAGTCTTCCTCATATAGACTACTTCTATGTAGTAGGTCTAGTAGAGATGATCGCTCCTATTTGGTTATCAAAATACAAGTGATCGCCCAGGAAATTGTATACATACAAACAACACTGAATGGGCTTAGCAGTTTGTGTTTACATATCTGTGTGTGTGATATATGTGTCTGTGTGTGTGTATAATATATATCTGATTTAAAAAAGATAGAGTCCATGAATTTGAGGAGTTATAGTTAGAGAAGGAAAAGAAATAGAGGTAATAATATAATTATATTTTAATAGTATCTTAGTCACTTTTATGTTCCCATGGTAAGACACTATAAGGCAACTTACGGAAGAAAGTTTATTGGGGGCTTACAGGTTGAGAAAATTAGAGTCTACGGCCATCCATGGGAGAGGGTATAGTAGTAGGCAGGCATGGTGCTGTAGCAGAGCTGAGAGCTCACCACTTAAGACAACCATGAGTTAGAGAGAGCACTAACTGGGAATAGCATAGACTTTTAAAACCTCAAAGTTCACTTCCAATGATAGATCCCCTTCATTAAGGCTATACTTACTAATCCATCTCAAACAACTCTAACAACTATGTAAGTAAACTTGAAAACAGATCACTCATAGCCAGTGTGAGGTAAAAAGCACCTACCACCACCATCATCTTGAATGCTACCTTATAATACATGAGCTAAAGTTAACTCCATATTTCTGAGCCAAAAATAATGTCTGCTGAATTCTGTTGCAACAATCTTGGTTGATTTCTGATGCAGGATGAAATAATTAATTCAGATTTTATTAAAGGCAATGCAAATTAAAATATACACAGCTCAAATTCTGAAACAATAATGGTCTTTCTTACATAGTTTCTCGGCCTAGCTGGTTTTAAAGTCAGTAATTCTATGAGAATAATTTCAGAGTTTCTGAATAACTAGGGATGAATAGCTACACTCTACAAAAATTTATAGCTTCAATGATAAGTGTTTAAAGAAAAGAGACTGTAGCAGCCATAATGGAGTGATAATTGAAGCTCATGTTTATATAGGTTTTAGAGGTGACAGAGTAGTTTTACATAAATGACATTTCTAAAAAAATAACTCTATGAACTTGGTTCCCTTAATTTGGTTTTAAAAGATGAATAATGTTTAAGATAGAAAGTTAAACAGGACCACATTTGTCTTTTAGGAATTGGCAAAATGGAACTTGAATATTTGTCTCCTGATGCCACATTGATCATCATTCTCATCCGTCTTGCTTTGTACAGGGATGTGAGTCTGTGGATCTAGACCTACAAGAGTTATTATCAGATGCTATGTAGTATTTAGTTCTTACAAATTTAAAACACCTTTGAAATCATACTGACATATTTTGTATAAAAGCCGACAGACACATGGCTCTATTGCATCAAAGCAAAATGAGCAGGTTTTATTAAAGTCAGTTTTAGACAAGCGTTCACTGTTCCTTCAAACCAGAGTCATGATGTTTGCCTCTGATATAAAATTTGAGGGATCTCGAGTATAGTGCTAAATTTTTTGTATTTTAATAAATAAATCTTGCCTGAAGACCAGAGGCAAAGTTAAAGCCTCTAAAGGTCAGGTAATGGTGACACACACCTTTAATCCCAGGATTTAGGAGACAGAGGCAGATGGATTTCTATGAGTTCAAGGCCACCCTGGGCTACACAAGAACAAGGCAGAAAAAAATCCAGGTGGTGGTGGCCCTTAATCCCAGTACTAGGGAGTCAACCATCTTTAATCCCAGCATTAGAGGGAATATAAAATGAAAGGAGAGAAAGACTTATTCTGTTTAGTTTGCAGTTGCCCAACCTTGGTAGTGGTAAGACTTCTCTATTGGCTTGGCTATATTGCTTTCCTGGTTTGTCGGTTGAACCCCAATTTCTGTCACTGGGTTTTTATTATTCATGCTACATTCAAGATATGAAGTCTGATCATATCTTTCTGTATTTTTATTATTTATTGCTACTTTTTTTGTAAAATACTCAAAGTCCAATTTGCCTCAACTTGCAGAAGGCACTGAAAGTAATTTCCTGTAAAGAGAATCTAAATGATTATCTTCATCATATGCACCAACATAAAATAATATTCCATTCACAAGTTAAAATAGGCATCAGACTCAGTGATTTGTGAAGGGGGGATATGACAAAAATCAGGAAGGACAAAAAGGGGGGAAAAGGAGGATTTTAAAAAATCATTTTAAACAAGACTTAAGTTTTTAGACTCCTGTAGTTTTTAGAAGACAGAAAAAATTATAATGTGCGTTTGATTTATATACTTTATGAAATAAAGACCAGTTTTATGTTAATTTGTTAGTAGTGGTTTTATGAAACTATAAATATAACTGATTTTCATGATAAACCAAAGAGATTTCCATTAAAAAATTGATATTTCAACTCTTCTAAGGGTTTTATTCACATTATCAAAGTTGAAGAAGTTTATATTTATGAGATTTTAGATGCCCAGCGAAAAGTCTAAAATTTTGTGATTAAGAGATTTTGTTTATATTGGAATTTTTAATGGGAAAATTCATATATTTTTCTTTTAATATTTTTACAAATAAGGATATTTGCATAAAACTATAGTTTTCATTTGAAGAGATCTGTTTCTCATTCTTCTTACTCTGAAATCATAATATTTTCTTTACAACAGCATAATCTTTTCCAGAGGGACAAAATTTGATGTCATAAACAGCCATTATGCTTTCAAGAGAGCAATCAGCATAGGCAGTGAAAAACTTCTCGTTTTTGTAAAACATCTTTGTTTACAAAAGGATGTCTCAACATTTGACATAATAGTCAAACTCTAAACCTCTTTTTTCTTTCAACAGATACTCAAACATTTAACACTTCTGAAGACGATATGCACTGTGTTATTAAGTGGATAACACCCTCTTACCTCTTAACACTGTCAAGGAATAATTTTATTTCTGGTAGTCCTCACAATTGTTCTTCCTTCAAGTGGCTACAGAAGAATTTCTTCAACTATAATTAAATATGTTTTATTACACAGGTCCTCAGAAACCTCAAGCGATTTTATACTTTTTATTGTAGTTGCAAACATATAAATTATATTGCACGCTCTTACACATAATTTAAAAATACATATCAAATATCAATATCTTTTTTCACACTCCAGCTATACTCAAGAGAAAGTCTGTAACTCCACCATAACAAGTATATGGCTTTATGCTTTGGTCCCTTCACACTTTGCTGTGTTTCTTCTGTGTTCTTCCTGCCTCTTCCAATCCCCTTCCCTGTCAAGGTACATATATATTTTTTGACAATGGAAACCTCATCATATGGACAGTATCATTGAAAGCATTCATTACTTGATGATTTGCACTTCCGACAGATACTTGGCAAATATCTTCTAAAACGGAGTGGGAATGTCCTCTTTTTCCTTAGCTATTTCTCCATTCTCAGACAGTACGCATGAATCTCCTCTGAACTATCAAAACTAAACTCAACGAACTTGTTTCTCTACTTACCTCTCCCTACAAGAAGTAAATTCCACAAAACTTATGCATTTAAGGCACAGAAGATGTAAAGACCCACAGCAAACAGACAGAGCTTGGAGAACCACACAAAAGAGGGAAGGAAGGATTGTAGGAGTCAGAGGGTTTGAGGTCAACACAAGAACAAGGCCTAGAAAATCAACTAAGCAGGGTTCATGGGGGCTCACAGAGATTGAATCGGTAATCACAGAGCATGAATGGGATTGCTCTGCATATGTGCATGGTTGTGTAGCTTGGTGTTCTTGTGGAACTCCTAAAAATGGGAGTGGGAGGTATTTCTGACTCTCTCTCTCCTACTCTTGGGATCCTTTTCCTCCTTATCTGTTGCCTTGTCCAGCCTTGACTCGAGGATGTGTGACAAGTTTTATTATTTAATTACGCTGTGTTTGGTTAATATTTCTGGAAGGCCTGCTTTTTTCTGAAAGAAAACAGAGGAGTGGATCTAGGGTATAAGAAGTGGGAAGCGAAGGAGTAGAAGGAGGGAAAACAGCAGTAGGGATGGAATATATGAGAAAATAATAAAATGCTTCCAAGCAACAAAGGAAATGACCAAGAATAAAGAGACAATTTCCAGGACAGGAGAAAATATCTGTAAGCAAGTCATCTTGTAAAAGGCTACCTTCCAGAATATATAAGGAAATAAAATGACTCAACACAGAAGAATAATATTACAGTTAAATTTTTTCTAAATGGAGATTTTTTTAAAAAAAATTGGATTTACAAACCACCAGGAAGTTTAGGAAAAGATGTTCATTGACACTAATCCTCAAGGAGAGGCAAATCATAACTGCAATGGAATATCACCACATCTAAGTTGAATGGCTACTACCACAAAGACAATGCCTTTACAAGAATTTAACAAATTTTCTGCATCCATATAGCAAGAATGTAGACTAACAGAGACCTCATTGACTATAGTACAGGCCTCAAAATGTAGGAAGCGATTTACTTTATGGTACAGCAATCCCACTGCTGAGTAAATAGCCATTAGAGCCCTTAATTGCCCAGAGATGCCATTAAGTAGATAATCATAAATTCTCCTGCCTAGGAAATAGGTGTGTCAAAGAGATATTCTCATATTTAATGCATCACTACTCATATTAATCAATTATGGAATTAACTGAAGTGTCAGTTGGCAAACAAATGGTTAAAGAAAATATGGCTAATATAGGTCATAGAATATTATTTGACCATACAAAGAATATTGTTTTATCATTATAAGCAATGTGGATAGAACATGAAGGACTCACGACAAGAGAAAAAAGTCAGGCGTGAAAGGCAAACATTGCATCCACTCACTTACATGAAATAGAAACTAGTATAGTGGTCAGCAGAGCCTACGAAGTGTGTGGTGGTAAGTGGGATGGCGGAAAGCGTGGTTAATGAGTACAGGAATGGAGTGGTGAGGAGAGTAATTTGTTATTCAGCCTGATAGCCTAACTGTAATTGGCGACAACTATTTGAATGCATCAAAATAACTAGTACCCAGGATTTTAAATGTTACTAACAGAAGGAAACAGTAAATACCCAAGTTCGCAAGTAATGCCAGTTCCTCTGATTTGATCATTACACGTGGCATGCTTTAAAATGTCACACTGTATCCCATGTCTTAGTTAAGGTTTCTATTGCTATGATGAAATACCATGACCAAAGCAACTTGGAGAGGAAAGGATTTATTTTGCTTATACTTCCAGATAACAGTCCATCACTAAGAAGTGAGGATAGGAACTCAGACAGGACAAGAACCTGGCAGCAGAAACTGAAGCAGAGACCATGGAGGAGTACTGCTTATTTCTTCCTCCCTATGGCTTGCTCAGCCTGGTTTTCTACAGAGCACAGGATCACCAGCCCAGGGTTGCACTACCTGCAATGGACCAGACTCTCCTGCATCAACAACTGATTAAGAAAATGCCCTACAGGCTTGCCTATGGCCTGATCATATGAAAACAATTTCTCAACTGAGGTTTCCTTCTCTCAGATGACTCTAACTTATGTCAAGCTGACATAAAAGCTAGGTGACATACCTCATAAAAATATACGCAATTAACATCAATTCAAATGATAAATGTTTTTAAAAATGAATCCTGCTCTTGGGAGTTAGAGGCAGGCGGATCTCTGTGAGTCCGAGGCCAGCCTGGTCAAAGTTACAGAGAAACCCTGTCAAGAAAAAAAAAATGAAGCCAAACTTGTGGACCTAATTATAATACAGAAGTTAGTAATAAATGACATTTTATGATTTTTCAGTTTTCTCCATATAAGGATAAAGGGACATTTTGTATAATATAAATGGTATTTAAATGTCTCAGATAAGGGAAAACATTGTCATAGCTAATAGTCAAAGAATATATATATGTAGCAGATATTATTAACATTATCTAATTTAATTGTCAAAGAAAATTTTTTTAATAAATAGATTACCACAAATTCTATTTCTTGGCTAATGAAATTAATACTTGGAAAGAGGGCCACAGCTAATAATGACAGAGGACAGAGAAAGATCCTAGTTTTGTCTGTCTTCAATGATGCTATCGAAGGCAATCCCATAGATGCTAGAAAATAAGACTTTATTCACCACCTTATATATTTTAAAAATGTCTTCATGACCATTATTTTTCAAAAGTAACAAAACTAAATTTTCTAAACATGAGACATTCAAACAACAACTTTGCTAAATTAAAAAGACCCACAGGAGGTAGGAGGCAAGAAACTGTGACTTTATTTCAGTAGAGTTATCTACACAAATATTTCCATGAGAAACATACATATGTTACTGAATGGCAAATAATATCAAGATGGGGTTACTTTACTGATGTAACTTTATGTGATCAGAATAAATGTTTAGATTTACACTATAGTATAAATGAAAATGTAGAGCATGTATTTTTACTTCTAAACAACCTCCTTGTTTTCCCTTTGGCTAAAGGAGCACTTTAGCCAGTCTTTCAGGGCTCCACAAATCCACCTGGCGTTTGATTATTTCTGAGCAGCATTTGATGCAGAGCATCATTATTTGAAATGTAGTTGAGCCCCTCATCCATAGTTTTCTTTTCTACAGAGACATTTTCTCATGGTCAAAACCAGAAATTAAATAAGAATTACTTCTAGAATAAACAACTTGAGCAATTTGGAGTTCACGCTATTTCGAATAACATGCTTAAAAATCTCCCTCTATCTTTCTCCGTCTTGCCTCCAATGGGACTCATCCCTGTGGCTATTCGGTCCGTCTGTATCTGTCACCCATGTGTTAGTCACTTGACAGCTCTTTCTGTTACTGGAATGGTTGTTGCAACATTGAAAGGCAGGTGTTTCAGTAAGCCCAATTCGTACTGAATGAAGGTATCAACTGTGAGAGCAGTGGCCATTCTAATGCAGGAAAGAGCAGTTGTCAGGTCCATTCCATACAGTTAACTATGACAATAAGGAAATAAAAAAAAATCTAACACTGAAGTCGCTACTGTCTGAAGTTAGAACAAGTCATCTCGCTGTGAAATTGTAAAAATGTAAAATTAAATCCCAGGGAGTTTAGTTTTTCAAACTGGAAAAGGTATATCCACGATGCCTGCTAAGACCTTAACTTTTTGAAAGTACCACATCGCAGGTAGAAAATATGGGTAGAAACATGTTTTGACAGCAATATGTTGTTACGAGAAACATGCACCTTTGCCAGGATTAGAGGAAGAGATCCTTTGAAATGAATGCTACACACCAATTGTTCCACCTTAAGTCTGTTTGCACAAATGTTGCAGTATATTTGAGCTATAAAGCATGCCACTAGAGTGGAGAGGGGATGCCTGTCAATGAAGAATCTGCTGGTGCTTTTCCGTTGTAATTAGTGCTTATTAAGATGAAAGGCTTTCATCCAAGGCAACCTTCCAATAGCAACAAAATACGTTTCCTCAAGGAAGACACCCAGTAGAACCTAGAGGATGACTCACAGCATGAAATGTAGAAGATGTGACGAATTCCATGTCAGTATCACAAGTCATACTAGGAATTTAAGTATAAAATACAGAGCATAGAACCCAAGTGTCAACAAAACCAAAAATAAAAATCATCACCCATGTTTGGTAACAAAATCAGAAAGCATGGGTAAAATCTAGCTTATTTGTGAAATGTTTCTATCATGTTTCATACTGTAATTGAAATGTTGCTTTACAGACAAAGTGAGAAATAAAAGTTCTATTAATAGTAGAGAAGTCACCCAGCCTCTTCAGTTGTTTACCATGAAAATTAAATGATTGATTTGTCCTTTTATTTCCAAATACAAGCCCATTGTTTTTTCCTTCGATCAGAAGAATACTCAATATCTCTACCCTACCGTCATTCACCCACCATGAACCCTTTATACACCTATGGCTTCTGTGAGTTCATCAGGCTATATACTAAAATCTAAATATTCAGAGCTAGGATCAATAAATAAGAGGAAAACGTTCAGCATTTCTTTTCCTTAGTCTGGGTTACCTCTGTCAATATATTTCCAAGTAACTGGAAATATATCCATTTGACTGGAAAATTCATTATATTTTTTATAGCTTTGATTTTATTTTATTTGAGTTTCTCTTCACAGTTGAATAGAATTCCATTGTGTGTATGTATAACATTTCTTCATGGAGTGGCACTCTGATCTTCCTAGAGAATAACAGTGATGCTGTTTATCATCAACATGTACAGACCATAGGTTAAAATGCACCAGAGTCAGAAAACCAGGAATGCCATCTTGGTACAGAGGCCCTAGAGCCATGACTGATGTGGTTTCAAGGATAGTAGAAGAGGAACATGGCAACCTTGTGACTTATATTTTTTAAAAAAGAGAGATTTTGTTGAGTTTGTCATGTTTTTTTTCTGTAATCTCACACAAGACACTCTGTTCCTCGGGTTCTTATATTAATTGTGATATAATATATATAAGATGTGAACATCTTCTGCAATGTTCACTGAGCTTTGGGAGCAAAGATTGTGCTATAAGTGGATCAGTTGGACATAACCTCTTATTCTCTGCAATTTTGATTAGTTATGTTATTTGTGAGTATGTGTGTCTATAAGCTCCTGACTGTTGCAAAGAAGTTTTTGCATAAACAATATCTGAATAAGGAGGACACAAATAGACATGGCAAAATAGAATGGGAAAATCTCACTGAGCCTCAACCCTAGACAAAGAACCACAGGCAACTAAGAGAGGAAATAAACTTATAAAGCAAAAGAAAAATTGAATAATTAGCTCATGATTCTGATGGTCAAAATGTCCAAAGATCATGACACTGGCATCTTAGAAGGTGGCTGAATTGTCACATTTGGAGACACAGAAATAGAGTCATTTGTATGCAAAGGTGAGTCTGGCTGCAAAACAACTACTGCAACTTAGTCTTGAAATCAGTATTCCCAGCACAGGAGACCTAGCACCCTGCCTCATGACAGCATTAATACATTTGTTAAGATGGATTCTACATGATACAAGTGTCATCAATTTGGTCCTACATATTCAAAGGTTTCACTACCGTTTTGGGGACCAAGCTTGAAGTCAACATGTTTGATCTTTAAACGTCACTAAGAATCACCCAGATTAGACAAGAGTCCCAGATCCTTCATCCGACGATGGATGGCGATACAGACGGAGATCCACATTGGAGCACCGACTGAGCCCCCCATGGTCCAAATGAGGAGCAGAAGGAGGAAGAACATGAAAAAAAAAACTCAGGACCGTGAGGGGTGCAATCACCCACTGATACAAGGGGACTGATCTAATGAGAGTTCATCAAGGCCAGTTGGACTGGGACTGAACGAGCACATGATCCAACCAGATTCTCTGAATGTGGCCGGATTCTCTGAATGTGGCTGGCCCGGAGCCTTTCTGAAAAGCCATTGACAATGACACTGGGACTTGTTTCCTCTGCATATACTGGATTTCTGGGATCCAGTCTGTTTGGATACTCACCTTCCTGGACCTGGAGGGAGGGAGGAGGAACTTGAACTTCCCACAGGGCTGGAAGCCCTGACTGCTCTTAGGGATGGAGAGGGAGGAGGAGAGGGAGGGGGAAGTGGGAGGGTGTTGGGAGGAGGGGCGGAAATGGAAACTTTCATAATTTAATAAGCTTTGAAAAGAAAAATAAATAAATAAAAGAAAATAAAATACAGATAATGTATGCCATGCCTTTGCTTCTGTAATAGGTTTTGGGAGGCCAAAGGAATGACCATTATATGAGGTTCTCCTGTCATGCTAATGCTACTAATTAATATATAACAGCATCTACTTAGAGAATTGGGGCGATGATATTTATAATTTCCTTCACATTTACACACCCAGTGCATAATGAGGCAACATATATTCTGTCGTTTTCTTATTGAAAAAGTAATTCTACCAAAGCCATTTATCTGTCTAGAGAATAATTGTGTGCAGAAATTTCTGAGAGATGTTTAAGGTTGTCATCTGATGACAGCTATTGTGTCTGTTTATATATGTCAGAGATGCATAAATTTGACTTGAACTTTAGAAGGTTTGACTATGTGCAAGTCATTTATAAGAAATATTCATCTGAATGGAACTGCTGTGAAATAATCCTTAGGATTTAAGCCCCCCATTAAAGTAGTAAATATTGTCTTTTTCAAGATAAAATATTACAGTACTCCCCACTTATCTTCAGGGGATACCTCCAGGACTCCCAATTGATGCCTGAAACCATGAACAGTACTATATCATCCCATTATGGATCAGACTCTTTCCTAGAAATCTATAGCTATGATTATTTATAAATTAAGCATAGTAAACAATCAATAATAATACAGATAACTAGTTGGTATAATCATAACAATATTGTATAAGAAGTTATATGAATGTGTTCTTTTGTGTGTATGTGTCTGTGTCTGTGCATGGATATATATTCATGTGTGGAACAATTACAAAACAATAAAATCAGGAAACTTGTTACTCATTTATGTCTCTTAGACATTACAAGGATGCTGCACCCATGAACTCTCAACAATATGGTCATACAAACAAGACTCTATAATGACCACACCAGTGCCAACATGGGAAGGGGAATTTCCCAGACCTCCACTCTTGGATGAGAAACTGCAGGCAATAAATGGCTGCTGAAGAAGAAAGACTCAATTTTCTACAGAAACACAGTCACTGATAGTTTACTCAGTCCCAAGTAGGCATCTGGCATCCCTAAACACATATGTACAAATTACAAATATATATTACTAAATGTACTTAGTAGATTTTAGAAGGTATATATACATATAAATTTATATATATATACATAAATAGCAATAAATAAGAGGTAATGCATTTGAGAGAGAGTGTGCAAGAAGGAAAAGGGAGTGGAAGAGGTAGAAATGATGTACAGTACTCAAATATGAAGCTCTCAAAAAAACAAAAACAAATTTAAATTAAAAAGAGTATATGGGAAGCACAAGTTGAACACAACTTTTTAAATGAAAGTAGACACAATGCTGGATAGGCCTGGAAGGAGAGATGGTTCTGCAAGGACAAGGAGTTGGGGGGTGAATATTCTCAAAAATACACGGTATGAAATTCTCAAGCAATTAATAATCTTTTGTTTTCTTTTGTTTTTTGTTTTCTGAGACAGGGTTTCTTTGTTGCTTTGGTGCCTGTCCTGGAACTTGCTGTAGACCAGGCTGGCCTAAAACTTACAGAGATCCACCTACCACTGCCTCCTGAGTGCTGGGATTAAAGGCATGCACCAATACTGCCAGCAATAAAAGTTTTTTAAAAGAAAAAATCCACAATCCACACAATTTTCATGATATCATCTACTATGAATTCAATTAAATAAGTCTATTTTAACTTTTCACTGGAAAAAAATCATAGAGATTTTCTCCTACTTAAAAAATGTCCCCAAATTCAGGCATTTCTACTTTCTGTGATCCCAATAAAGAATGGAAGTACAGAAGAGTCTTGCAACTGGTCTGTATCTTTGTGTGATCTAAATTTAACCTTTACCCTGTTGTGGTTTCTAGTTTCAGTAGGCTCTCAAACATTTTGCTCTCTTTCCCTGCTTTCTGTACGTGTTGCTTTCATTGGTTAATGAATAAAGAAGGTGCTTTGGCCTGTGATAGGGCAGAGTAGATCTGGGTAGGAAAACTAAATCGAATGCTGAGATAAAGAAGGCAGAGTCAGTGAGAAGCCATGTAGTCACAGCTAGAGACTGATGTGCCAGAATCTTGCCAGTAAGCCACAGCCACATGGTGATACACAGATTAATATAAATGGGTTAATTTAATAAATAAGAGCCATCTAGAAAGATGCTTAAGGTATTGGCCAAACAGTATTGCAAATAATATAGTTTCTGTATGATTATTTCGGGAATCAGGACAGCAGGGAAATGAATGAGCAGCCTCCAACAACACCCTCCCTCCTTCTCTCCTTCCTCCTCCTCCTCTAAAGGTAAACTAATTGCTCTCTTACCTGGGGTGGGAGGAGGTAACTCTTTTTTTTTTATTGAGTACCTCCATACCAAGAGCTTATTCAATACTTCTTAAAGATTTCCTAAGATGCTGTGTCAGTCACCCCCTTATTGCTATAGCAAAAGACTCAAGGGAAAGAGCTGATAAAGGCTTACAAGTTCAAAGTTCAGTTTGTGATGTCTCAGATCCTCAGGGGTGAGGCAGAGCATGATGGGAAGGGCAGGTTGAACCAACACTACTCAGCTGGCAGGGGCTGGGCAGTACCAATTGATCACTTTTGTAACAAACCCCTCCCCGAAACCCACCAACCCAGTCATGAGATCACAACCTTTATGATCCAATTACTCCTGAAAGACCTCACATCTGAACACTACTGCACTCGGGGACCAAGCCTTCAAAATATACACTTCAGGGGAATAGTTAGGATCTGAGCTGAGGAGTGCATTGTCAATATAAATCTCAAAAAAGCAGGATTTGATATATATCATTTTTGTCAGAAATCGAAAGAACACAATTTTCTACTCATTCAAGGAAAGTGTCTCTTCTACAATTAGAAAGCGGACAGCAGATCAAATTGCTATGGGGGCAAAAAGAAAAAACTCTGCCACAGTTCCTTATTCCAAGGCTGTCACCTCTTTTACAGATCTTCAAATTCCTTTCTGTAATTATGGCATGTTCATTCTCTTAGGTTATTTCCTATATTGGTCAATCATCTAAATTTAAAAGGCAGTGTCACGTTTTCTCAAGATCCCGCATACTACACAAGAACGGATGACTGATGGGCTAGGAAGACACTATTTCCTCTGCACTGATCTTTGCCACTCAACTTTGCCACCGAGAGTGTTAATGCATTAACTAAACTATTGTAAAGTCTCCCAAGCCTAATAAACATTTCCTTATCCGTGAGATTTATTTGTTTACAGTATCTTGAAATATTAGAGACCATAAGGATAATGCTCCATCTCCCTTATTGCCATGACCTTTCACAATGAAAAGAGCTATAAAATTAAAAGAAAAAAACAACCTTCTGTCGCAGCATTTCAAATCTTTATGACAGCATCTTGAACTCAATTTTCTCAACAGCTTTCTGATTTCTTAATGATCCTTCTTTAGTTTTATTTCCTCCAACCCATTTATTTTCAGATTTGCAAGGGTATGTGATCTTTCTATCTCCCTAGATACAAAATACCTGCTTCTACAAATTAAATAATATCTAATAACATGCTGAAAAAATAATATAGGAAAAGGCTGTCTGTTGCTAGGCAGTCACCCAGCATCTGCATGCTCACACAGCTCAGAAAGACATCAAGTGAGTGTCTGCTACCTTAGCTGTTGGTCACTTAGATATGTTTTACAGAAGCATGGCAATGTATTCCAGGAACAGCAGTCCTTGACTATACTGTGCTCCTCTACAGTTTAAGAACTAATATGCCAGCTTATGAGATCATGCTTACTATGTACATATTGTGGTCCTGCTATTATATAAGGTATGGAATGTTGCTAATAAGAGTTGGAGAGATAATACAATCAGTAAATACCTGCCACGCAAACTTGAGACTCTATGTTCAATCCCTAACCCCAGTATAAGAGCCAAGAGCAACAGTAGCTGATAGCTCTTGCAATGGTGGAGCTGAGAAAAGAGAGGTACAGGGATCCTTGGAGCTTGCTGATGAGCCAAGCAACTGAGTAAATGAGCTCATGGTAACTGAGAGATCCTGTCTCAAATCATTAGGTATAGAACATACAAAGAAGACACATGACAAAAAGTTCTGGCATAAACACACATACACACACACATACACACACACACACACACACACACACACACACACATACAAATAAGCATACATACGTAGCCACACACAAAGTTGCTGGTACTATAGACAGGAACATCACCAAAAAAAAAGTTATTTAAACTAAAAGTACATGAGGTGACCTGAAAGAAAATATACTACTCCTCTAGATTTCAGGAAAGTTTGTGAAGCAGGAGCCAAATATATTGAAAAGAGTCAGTGGGAATGAAAGACACCAAGGAAAGAGTGACTTCGAGATACAAGAAGAATCATGCACATTTAACACACAGCAATGGTGACAGCATGCACAGGTCCCAGCCAGATGGGGTACCAACTCTGAGAAGTGGGTGTGGACATCAGTTCCCATCTCTAACCAAGACTGGCAGCCTCTAACTGACAATCCCTCACAAAGAAAACCTTAATTTTCTTCAGTGGTATCTCCCTAAATATACAAACCACACTTGCAGGCCAACTCAAAACTAACTCAATGGTGTTTTTAGAGAGTTTGTTTGATTGAATGATTGATTGATTTTTTGTTGTTTGTTTTTCTTTTGTTTTGTTTATTTATTTGTATATGTTGCAATACTTTGTCTGGGCATTTTTTTTAACCTGGCTGGCTTTTTGCCTATTAATATGGTTTCTAAAAAAGAAGAAGAAGGAGAAGGAGAAGAAGAAGAAGAAGAAGAAGAAGAAGAAGAAGAAGAAGAAGAAGAAGAAGAAGAAGAAGAAGGAGGAGGAGAAAATTTTAAGATGAATTTAAAAGTTGTATTTAAAAATAAATATAAAATGTTACCACCTAAATATAAAACAATTTGTGTTGCCTGTTGGAACTAATCCATTTTCTGGGAAATAGATTTCCTACTTTAGAGTTCCCATTGGCTCTCATTGGTGCCAAATGGTTCTGTAGGCTTTTCTGTATGTTCCCACATGAAGAGCAGACTCAAAAGGACTTCAAATACCTTGTTATTCACAAACACAATAAATTATTCAGATTCACATAATAAGATATTCATTATTCTGGAGACTCACCATGGATACAGTCCTTTTCACTCATTTGTAAATATTTTTCTGGGCTTGTAACTTGCTCTGCAGCGAACCAAACACTTGGGGCAACTAAGATGAATTAATCATGGCATCTAATCCTCGAGCCACATTTTAAAGGAAAACTCATACTTAATATGATTCTGTAATAATTAGCTTGAGGCACTTGGTTTATCATCTGGAAATACATAATTTTTTCTAAAGGAGATATATTTCAAAACAGTAGTCCTTATGTATCATCAGAAATGAATGACCTTTCAAAATTTCTCATTTTTCCAAGTAAATCTCAAATTTCAATCATTTGCACTTTATTAAAAGAATAAATATCTGGTATATTTTTAAAAGGAATTTTAAGAAAATCTATAGAGCTCTGCAGGTAAAGTCATCCCTGCTCCCTACTCAGAGACCTTGACTTCCATTGCAACACTAAGTCCATGATCAGGGAGATATCTCAAGAAATTCCAACCAGACCTCCCTCCCCAGTTTTGGTTCTATGTAGGAATCTGCATCTTCCCTAAGGCAAGCAAGATCCCAAGAAACTAGTCAGAAGCAGCTTGCTTAAGCTAGAATGCACCATCTGTGCTAATGAGGCAATAACTTTTAATGTGCAAATCTGTCACCCTCCCAATGAGTTTATTCGGAATTTAAAGAGACAACTTTTTAAATGAAGGAATTGCTCAGAGTAGGAAACCTAAGCCTTATCTCCTAGTGAGATATTTGAGGGTGGTGAATAAATCTCCCAGTATTTGAATTTGATAAACTTTAAGGGTCCTGAGGTGAAATCTCTACCATTTCCTTTAACCTGTACAATTTTCAAGATGTTTGAAAATCAACCAGGCTTTCCTCAGTTATTTTACCCTGATACATCATAGCACTAAAACTTGTACTCAGGGTTCCTAGAGAACTATTTATTCAGAAAATGTGTCCTGAACCTCTGATACGTGTTAGGAACTGTGACAGGGACTAGAGACCCAGTACAGAGTACTGTAATAGGCAATGAAGATTTTACAGTGTATTATGTAAGTGGCCAAAGAAACCAATGTTTATAAATCATTAGCGAATAAGAATCTACATTTCTAATAGTTAATAATTGACTATAATTTAAAAATCCATGTTAAAATACAACATAATTAAGTAGCCTTAATAAAATTATACTCACAAATAAAGTGCCATAATGATAGTTGAACATTGACTACCATCACATTTATGTTAAACAGCAGAGAACAAAAATTATATAACCATTTAGAGTCCTATGGATACCACAGCACTCTCTATAAAACTAGGGTGGTATATTTACTGTTGATCTAATTCTTAAATTTAATAATTCTAAATAAGATCCTGAGGTTATTTTTTAACTTGATTTATGAGAATTTATCTGCATGCCCAAGGAAAAAACCATCTTCCTGGTAGGTGCAGCTGTGCATGCCTTTAATCCTAGAACTCTGGAGGCAGAGGTGGACAGATCTCTGTGAGTGTGAAGTCATCCTGGTTTACATAGCTAGCTCTAAATCAACCAGATTTACACAGACCGATCCTGTCTAAGGAAGAGAAAATCACCTTCCAAGAGAGGATAATGAAGATAAGCCTTCAAAATTCTCAGCGCATGTATTCATTTACTTGGTAAGCATTACAAACACGTCATAGTACAGGAAACATAAAAACAATTAGTTCATGACCCACAAGATTTCCTTCTACTTGGAGACATACAGGAAAATGATAGATTTCAAACTTGTTCACTGGCAAATTGGTTGTCTTCTGTGAGTATGCAGAAAATTGACGGTGTACCGCTGTTCATAAAAGACATTACACAGGAGTTAGTTTCATGGACAGCCTTAGCCAGATGGACTAATAAAGGCAGAGAAGAATAAGAAGCCAAGAATGAACATAACTCACTCAGGGAAATGCAAATAGTAAATCTGGAACTCAGAGTATGTGTGACTAAATTACCTATAAAAGCACATAATCTCTGAAAGCTGGGCAGGTGGGAGAGCATCAGATCAGGAAGGCCCATAACTACGTTCTGCAACTAATTTTATAGTCAATAAAATACAATTAACAAACCTGGATGCAATATTAAGTTGTTATGCCCTCCTTCCCAAAAACCATCCTCAAATTATAAGAACAGCAGAAAATATTACTCTCTTGAAGTAAGCTTTCTTGTGGGACATTTTGGAACACCAGCTCACAAATAATGACAAGACAACTTATTTTTACTTATGAAAATTTGGCCTTTAGTTTTAATAAAAATCACAGAAGAAAATTTTCCTAACTTAAAAAGGGAGGTATGTACCAAGGTACAGAACCATACAGAATACCAAATGGACTATATCAGAAAAGAAATTCTCCTTGGTACATACTAATCAAAATATAAGCATACTAAAAAAAAAACAGAATATTAAAAACTACAAGGGAAAAAGACGAAGTAACATATAAAGGTATAAAAATTAGAATAACAAACTCTAAAAAAAAAAAGGCGTCTCCCCTCCCCCATCCATCAGGGCCTGAGGAGGTGTGAGAGCTGGCCCTAAGGTCAGAAGAGCGGGAGAGCTGCCCCTGACCACCACTAGCTATGACACTCAGGAGAGCAGGCCCTGCACCTAGCCTGGGGAGCACAATAAAGCCAGTCCTGTTGGCTAAGATATGGGTGGGACAGTTCTGAAGCTGTGAGCATTCGAGAGTTGTCCTCATTACTCATCTGTCATGTGTCAGCATGAGTGGGGGAGAGATGCCCTCCCCACCCATCAATACTTAAAACAGGTGGGTAGAGCATGCCCTGAGGTCAGAGGGGGAGAGAGCTGCCTCTCCCCTCCCCCAGCTGCCGCACTCAGGAGAGCAGGCCTTGCACCTTTCCTGGGCATCACAATAGAGAGTCAACCCTGTTGGCAGAGGTGTGGGCAAACCAGCCCCGAAACTGTGAGCATGGAAGAGCTGTCCCAGGTGGCATGGGTGGGAGAGAGATGTACCCCAATCCCTTCAACACCTGAGGCAGCTAAGAAAGCTGGTCCTGAGGTCATAAGAGCAAGAGAACTAGACCTTGCCCTCATCTGAGGCAGAGCTCAGGAGAATGGCCCCAGTATTACGTCTGGGTAAACAGTGGAGCTGACCCTGAAGGTGTAGGTGAGAGAGGTTGGGCAGTAAGGACTGAAAGCGGAAGAACTGGCTGGCCCCGCCCCTTATTCACTGCTGCAAAGGTGAACTCCTGAGGGCCCTGAAGGAGAGCGCACCCTGGTGGTGAGGACAAGGGAGAGCTGGCAGACTGACCAACCCTGCAACTGTGCAGGCTCAGAGACAGGTTTATGGGTTGTCCCACCCCAATAACCATCCAATCTGTGATCTGCTGGAACACATGAAGGAACCAGTTCTGCAGGTGGAAACCTGCGGAATTCCTAGCACACAGGGCAACAACAAGATAACCAAAAAGACTCTAGTGAGGCCTTGAACCAGACCAATGACTCTTTGCAATGAACATTTGCAAGTCAAGATATATGGACAAAAGGGTTTTCTGGACTTACTGTGTCTCACTACAACTTTTATGATGATATCTTTTTTCCTCTTCTTTTTTTCTCTTATATTTCATTGGAAGTGGGGATGCTGCAAGGGCAGAGGGCAGATGCATAGGAACCAAAAATGAATGATATCAACACAAAGAATAAATAAATAGAAAGTTATAGAAGAAAAAAGAAAAGAAACAACAGATGCCTGCCCTAACTACTGTGCCCAGTAAAATTTTCAATCACAGTATGTGGAGAAAAATATATTTCAAAATAAAAACAAATCTAAGAATTATCTGTCTAAATCCCTGTCTTCGGGTTTCTATTGCCATGAAGAGACACAACGACCATAGCAATTCTTTTCTTTTCTTTTTTTAATTTCCATCTTGTGCTGGTAAGATGTAACGTAAGGGGAACACTCATACATGGTTGATAGGACTACAAACTGTTATAGCCACTGTGGAAATCAGTGTGTCAGTTCCTCAGGAAGCACAGAATAGATCTACTTCAAGATCTAGCTATTAACACTTTTGGACATTTGCCTAAAGGACACTTCACCCAACTGCAAAGACCACATTTATTGCTGCTCTTTTCATATTAGTCAGAAACTAGAAACAACCTAGATTCCCTCAGAAGAAGAATGGATAAAGATAATGTGGTAGTATGAAATCATGTAATTCACAGGTAAATAAATGGAACAAGGAGAAATTATCCTGAGTGAGGTAACCCAGATTACAAAAGATAAACATGGTGTGTATTCAGTTACATGCTGATGCAAGCTGTTAAATTTCCAATAGGCAGTCTAAAATCCACATAACTCCAAAGGTTAGATATAGAATAAAAACCTAAGGGTAGAGGAAAATGGATTTCCCTAGAAACTGAAATATAATAGATAGTTATGGGTAGATAAGGCTGAAAAGACTAGAATAAGAAGCTCAAATGTGAAGAGGTAAGGGTAGAAATGGGTAAGGGAAGGAGTACAGGGAGGGAAAACTAAAAGTAACCTAAGGCCCATTTGATGGCTTGCATTAAAATCTAATGCAGTAGAAACGTCTTAAAATTGTATACATATATAAAAATATATAAATGGAAAAGGTAAATAGTGGGAGAGAATAAAACCCAAACAGACATGTCTTATCATTAAACAAGGCCTCCATTACCAGAAATGGGTTACATGTAATCTAGTTGTTGGCCAACAGGGTCCCACAGAAACCCCAGATAATTGCCAAAGCTTTTGGGTACTCACCACAAACTGACTATATAGTCCAATTGCTTAAGATATCATCTATACAACTCAAAAAACACAGAGGAGTTGAGCTGGTGCCATCCTAGAGCCTTCAGCCCTACCAACTAGTGATCATGTTACTGGAATATATTCTACCAACTACTAAAGGAGAAAGACAAACATCAACACAGCTGCTGACCCTTTGATCAACAATGGTGAGCTAGTGCAATAGTGACAAAGTTTGAAGGATCAACTAACAAATATCTGGTTTGAGTTAAGGCCTACTCCCTGAGATAAAACCCATTTCAGATACTGCTGTGTGGCCAAGAACCTGTGACTGGATAGGCCAGGGACCTAAGGGAAAACAAAAGACAATTTTTCTGCTAAAGGAATGCTGCAAAAAAATGACTCCAAACAAAATATTTCTATGCTCACAGAACAATGTTTTTCTCAACCACTCTCGGAGGAATTTCCTTGAACTGCAGTAGAGGGAAATACAGAGCCTCTCACCTGTACAATGTTCTTAATGAGAGACTCTGGAACACTCAGTCCTAAATGGGATGTCTCCAGCAACTCCCTTCACTTGGTGCTCAGAGAACTTTATGGAAGTAGACGAGAAGACATGGAAAGACTGTATCTTAATGAAAGAAAGAAAGTAAGCTTGTCAACTTGGGTTGGCGCAGAAGTAAGGAGCATCTAGGAGGAGTTGGGGGATGGGAAGCTATAATCTGAATTATTATAGTAAAATGTCTATTTCAACAAAAGATTAATATTAATTTAAAATGTGAAAAAAAAGAGAGAAAGAAACTCCCAGCCAAGGTCATGCTCCTCACTCTAACTCCTACAAGGAAGCCATTACACTTTTGAGCAAGAGGCATGCAGCCTTGAGGACAGGGTATGCTACCAATTCTGGGCATCATCAGTAGTGTGGGCTGGCATCCAGCAGGCAGTTTCTGTCACTGGACTTCTTAATGAAGGGTAAAGGAATAACACCATTATTCACACAGCTGGCCCTGAACTGTGACTTATGCCTAATCAGTGGAACAAGCAGCACCAATCTCCTTTATGTGGCAGAAGATCTTAGTAAAAGGTTAGGCTTCAAAGCACATGAAATTTTCACTTTTCTGTCTATTGCATCCCATCACCCAGAGCAAACCTCACGACAATCCTTAAAAGCTATGTAGGAAGGGCACCTCAAGGATTCAGAGATGGAATGACTGGGGCATTTGCATAACAATCTATCTTAGTAGACAGTACTACCCAGAATTGCAGATCTAGAGGGAGTACTTTAAAGGACAATAGTAGAGAACATATATTTACAAGGTTTCTTTGCCTGTCATAAATAACCCATTTTATTTATCCTTATTTTCAAGTATGTACTGGAAATAAATAGTATTTATGCTCTGAACCTTAAATATTTCTCCCTCTCTTGATTTTAAGCTCCATGTGTATATGTATAAAGTACATATAATTATATATACATATAATATGATATAAATATACAGATAAATGATAGAATGATGGTGACCGATGATAGAATGATAGATGATAGATAGATGATTGATAAATAGATATGATAGATAGATAGATGATAGATAGATAGATATACAGACAAATGCGTGATAGATAGATAGATAGATAGATAGATAGATAGATAGATAGATAGATAGATAGATAGATCTCTGTCTCTCCCCCCTACTTTTTTTATCTAGTAGCAAAGTACCTGTGTACCTGTGCCTTAGCTTTCAAATCAAAGAGTAAAAAATATGCTAACAGAAACAGTAAGAGCATGGGGTGAAAGATAAAGACAGGCAATTATTAGAAAGGAGACCAATACAGGATGGTATTAGAATCAAACAAGGCTATCTGTGGACCCCTCACATACAGAGGTATGACAAGGTTCACCAATATGAATGTAATCAATCCTAGTGCCTGTATAACACTCTGCAGTGGGTAGCATTTTTATTCTAGATAAGCTTTGCTTTCTGCTCTGCATTCATAATTGTTTATCCTATATCTGTAGGCATCCAATTGTAAGTTCTAAAAACTTGAATCTGGGACCAGGTTACACTTTCTAAAATAACTGAGGAATCAGAGAAGTTATTCTTTGGATGAAATGTTTATATCAGCATTTCTTACAGTACACATTGCAAGAGACAGTTTTAGTCATGTTTCATCCCTTAAAATATAACAATAATAGCATAAGTAACATAAATCGCTAGTCTATATTTTTAAAAAATAAAAATCCAAAATTAAGCAAAAAGTTAATGAACACAAAGGCATGCTATAAGAATTTTTAAAGATGTTTTTAATATCTGCCTTGATATAAAAGAACAGGATTCTTGATCATTTCAGCATTACATATCATATAGCCGCTGATGTATTACCTTGTACCATTATGAAAGAAGAGAGGGGGAAAATAATATTTTAGCATCCTGTGAAAACTTTGACTTTCTGAATCCTCTGGAAGTATCTCAGACATTGTCTCACCAGCTTGTCAGTGAAAGTGTTCGGAAATCATGGCCTCCAGTCAGTAGCATCTTCAATGTCATTCAGCTACATTGTATTGTCTATGTAGTATCCCAGAAAACAAACTGAACTGATAGGATTTCTTAGCAACAAACCAAATTCCACTCTAAAATTCTATTAATATTAATAAGTTCATTACTTTTCCAAATAAAATTGGGCATCGTTAATGGATTCCTCCAACATAGATGTTTTTCTATCCTTTGTGCAGATGTATAATTCTGTGACTTGGAGGCCATATCCCCACACTTTAACTCTTCTAATAACAAGACAAATCCACAAACGGTTTTTTTCTGTTATAGACACAGCAATTTGGTGTCAATTATAAAATGACAATTAAAATACCTTGAGCTATCTGGGAAGTATTTATTGTCAAATTATTCTTATTGAATCCTGAAAATAAATCTCTGAGGTATTCTTTTTATTATTGTTTTATAGGTGAGAAGACTAAAATCAAGAATAATTAAGTAGTATGCTCAAGGTCATATAACTGGTGGGGAAAACAATCTTAAATGGTTTAGCTATTTAAGAATTACTTCTCTAATGCATAAGTTTGATAATAGTTGGATTTTCTGCAGTGTTTTCCTTTTAACTATAGTCTTTCATTATAGCCTCAAATGCTTCTTAGATCTTGTCTGGGAAAGTGACCTTGTATTATACATTTTACCAGTGCAAAAGTGTGTGCAAAATAGAAGCAAGTGTTTAAATTTTAACATGGCCCTACACTCTCCTGTTTCTCTCCAAATACCTCAAGATCATGTCTAAGGCACACCACCTCCACTTCTGTCTGTCGTTTCTTTGGTGATTCATGTCACTTCTATTTGAATTGTTCAACATCACTGAAGACAGATTGAAAAGTAGCCTGACAGTGATGGAGAAGTCTCTAGGTAGTTAGATTGCAGGCATCATCAAAGATTGGGGGCAATCCGGAAGCACGTATTTTATCTTTACTCATCTTTTCAGGCATCCTGTCAGTGACATCTTTCTTAGACTCCAGTGACTTAAAAAAAATATCCATTTTGTAAACAGAAGAAATGAATAGCAGATGTGTACCAGCAGCTCTGGGAGATTCAGAAGTGTCAGTTTAATATCCGAGGTGTTGCTGCCTGAACCTGGAAAGTCAATTCGGGTTATAAAATTTTCAGTAGATGGCCACAAATCTCTGAGTGTTCTCTTCGGTGCAAGTAGAGCAAAGGTAATGGACCACAGAAGAAATCTATCAGGAAAATAACAGATCTTCATTTCACTAATTGAGAGATGGTTCTCAAACTAGATAATGAAACTGGAGACTGTTTTCCATCAAAGTCCCTAATTTAGGACAGCAAAATAAAACATAAGCAATTGCACACTTCATAGCCATCATGCCTGGACTAGACTGGAATTACAGACATACTATTTTCTTCTTCAGTTGTCTTTTTCTTTTTCCTTTCTTTTCCTGACTCTTTTTAAAATAGATAAAGCATTCAGTCTTGAGGGTGGAGATGTAGCCCAGCTGGTACAGTGGGTGCATACCATGCATGAGGCCCTCAGTCTGATGATCAGCACCATGTACATATGTATGAGATGGCACGCACCTGTGGTCCAGCACTTCACAGGAAGAGGCAGGAATATCAGAAGCTCAAGGTCATCTTCTGCTATATAACTAGTTCAAGGCCAGCCTGTGAAATCTTACCTCAACACACACATACACACACACACACACACACACACACACACACACACGAGAGAGAGAGAGAGAGAGACAGAGAGACAGAGAGAGAAAGAAAGAGGGAACGAGTTCTTCTTGTGGCATAGCTCTGGATTTAAATATTTGCATCAACTTTACTAAATTAACTGTTTTCCTAAAAATCTAAAGAAAATCTGTAACATGACGGGCCGGCTTTTGGGGTATCTGTCCCGCCCAGTACCCCACAGCCGACAACTCCTAAGGAAAAATCACACACAGGACTCCATAAGATTATAAACTGATTGGGCCATTAGGTCAGGCTTCTTGTTAACTCTTATAACTTATGTTACCCCATTATCCTTATCAACGTTAGCACATGGCTCAGTACCTTTTCCAGCTGGGCAGGTTACATGCTGTCTCTTCGGTGGTCTGCACAGGAATGGCGAAGAGAGCTTCTCCTCCCTAGCCTTCTCCTATTCTCATTGCCCTGCCTCTACTTTCTGTCTGGTTGACCCGCCTATACTTCCTGCCTGGCCAATCAGCGTTTTATTAAAATACATGATTGACAGAATACAGACAATTATCCCGTACCAGAAATACTCAGAGTATTTCTCTCTTCAGCCAAGTGTGATTCTCGGAATGTTGTAACACTAAAATGCAATGCGCGGTTTTTAGTACAGTGCGATTTCATCTGATGGCTATGCTGAATATCTAAAATTCATTTCTCCACTCACTACACGATCATCCAATAAGCAGCTACCCCATAGTGCACAGTGTAATACAAGCTGTAGCTATGGTGATTTGGCTTAATCATTTCTCCTTGAGTTTCACAGTCACCTTTTAGGTCTAGACATGAAGAAATAAAAAGCAGTACAGTGTTACATTTTGTACTAAAACATGCAGGTCATATATAGGACTGCAGAACAATAAAATCTGTGGTTTGATATGATTGTAAGCACCTATAATCCTAGCCCTCAGAAGGTAGGCACAAGAAGATTTAGAACTCAAATCAAGTTTGTTTAGTCACTTACAGCGAAATTTTATTTATGTTTTAATAAGTAAAGCTTGCCAGCAGATCAGAGGGTAAAACTAAGGCACTAGAAGCTAGGCAATGGTGTCACACACCTTTAATCTAGGATTTGGGCGACAGAGGCAAATGGATTTCTGTGAGTTCAAAGTCACCCTGGGTTACACAAGATGATTGGAGAAACAGATCCAGGTGGGGGTGGCTCACACCTTTAATTCCAGTACTAGGGAGTCACAGGCCTTTAATCCTAGCTCTAGAGGGGAATATAAAATGGGAGGACACAGGCTCAGAGCTTAGTCAGCAGTCTCCCAACCTTGGTAGAGTTAAGACTTTTCTAGTGGCTGGCTGTTTTGTTTTTTTGATCTTCATCTTGAGCCCCAATATCTTCCTCTGGGTTTTTATTATTCTTGCTACAGTCACTTGCTTTTTTTTCTAATTTACAAAGCAAAGTTCCAGGCGCTTTTAATCATTTGATTGCTTTCCATAAATAGACATTAACAATAAGAACAACTTTCTCATCTGCAATATATGTACTCATTTAATTGTTGTTATTACTGCCTTCAAGGTAAGCAAACTACTTGTGACGGGCACTCATATCTTCACAAACTCAGTTTTCAGAAACCCTGCAAAGTCAGACTTTATCCATATTTTACGCAGAGTCAAAATGTAATCAAATAAAAAATAAATAATAATCAGCAAAGATAAACTGACTGTTAGTTGTCCCTGGGAAGAAAACTGATTCCTAAAATCTAAGATGTTCACGTTCTGTTAGATAGACAGCCCACATAGCTAACTGCCTCGCAAAGCAATCAGAACGACGCCAATACACACCCTCCCACAGACATTTATCAGATTTCACTAAAAGACTTGAAATGTGTGAGCATTAGAGAGATGATATTTTCTTTGTGGTGAGACTGTGAACATAAAGTCTCCGGGAGCTAGTTAGGCTGAAATTATGTGGGTTTCAGGGGAAGCCTTACAAAATGTGCTTAAAAATTTCCTCCCGCCATGTATGTTTCCGCAATATTTATTCTATGAACACGCTGTGCACTCTGGAATGTTTTCTCCAGACACTAAATAAATAAATAAACAGTGATGCAAATACACTCTTTGACTGTCAATTAAGAACCCCTTTATTCAGGTAACTTATTACAATAACAGTAATAAAAATAATATAAACTGTAGAGTAGCTTATGTCTGAGAAAGCAGTAGTCAAGATTTTAGGGTCTAGAAACAGATTCTCCATGTTCAAGCCTGGATCCTAGTATATGATTACTCTGTAATGTGAGCAACCTTAACTTTTATGTGTCTTAATTTTATCATTTATAAAAGAAGTAAAATGAAAATAGCATTCACCTAAAAGAGCTGTTGTGTGAATTAAATGAGTTAATATTTACTAAGACCGAAAGCAATTCTTGGCCCAAAGTGTATTCCATAAATGTATGCTTTTATGCTAAATACAAGTACTTTTTTATTACTGCAATACTATTACATATGCTAGTGCTATCTGTTTCAAAAAGAATATGTAATGTAAATGCACCCCTTAGAGTAGTTATGCACACTCTGAATGCATTTTTCAATGAAGCACTGCCAGTTCTATCTGGCATTGTATTTAAAGAGAAAAGGGGGATCTATTTTTGTCAGGGTGGTCCTCTCAGACTGCAGCTATAATAAAATGTACCAAATGCCCATATGCTATCCTATATCAACTTAGAAAGACTCAAAAGCAGTTCACTTTGCGTATGATGTAATAATTCTAAGGATTCCTTTATTTCAAGTTCAAAATGAACACTGAAAATATGCAGTGTGTTTGAACTCTGCCCTGTTAGAAATTCTCCTTATTAGGCCAGGCATGGTAAAATATGCTTTACTCCCAACACGCAGAGAGCAGAGGCAAGTGGATCTCTATTAATTCAAGGCCAGCCTAGTTATATAGCAAGTTCCAGGCCAACTAGGGATATTAAAACCTTGACTTTAAAAAAATGCACTTATGCTGAACCAGAGGAAAATGTGTACAGAACCGTGGAAGTATCTCATGCTATATTACCTTTTATTTCCTCCCCCATTCAAGTAAAAAGCAGGATTTCCAAGGCCATCTGCTTCTCTATTTTTGTCAATGTCATTGCTGTCAGTGTCTTCAACATGGTAATTAACCTTGTACAGAGAAGCAATTTTCTCCCAAGAGCATGCTTTAGTAGCACTCTTAAAACCATTATAACCTGGAGAGGGACCATGTCCACCTCCATGTTCCCCTCAGTGTCTGGCAAGGCTTTGCAGATATGATGAGGTAATAACTTCTCATTAGCATTTCCTTTGGCTTTATGATGCTAAGTTTAATTTTTCTGTGATGCCCATGCATAAAATCAAGATATCACCTGCCAGATCTGAAGTTGCTCAGAGTAGTAACTGTTATTATTTCTGTATTTGTTTGAAGCTCCTATGCAGCTTTAAAGAAAACTACATTTGATATGTTTAGAACCATGACTGTGAAGAATGAAGGCAACCAGAGCAAAGGCATTGTGTCTGCTGCCAATGTCATAAGCTTTTTCATAGTCAAATCATGAAAATGGGCCATATAGAAATTTGACCCTATTTAGCCCCTTCATCGTTGTTTTCTGGCCATCTCTATCAGCTGCTTTAACTGTCTATTAATTGGAAGTCACTGAGTCCTTGACATTTGCAATTCTTTTGATTCTTCAGATGTAATTCAGACAATTTGAATAAGAACCCTTCATTTTTAGTCTTTGGGGGAATAAGACAAGAATAGAATATTAAGAATGAATGTGTCGACTAGTTATGACTTGTTCATTCTTAGAAAACTTATTCAACTTTCCTGAACTTCTATTTTCTTGTTTGTGAACTTTGAATAATAATAGTATCTATCTCCAAAGATAGTCATGGAAACATACGTAATAATGTCTACAGAAAATTATTCATAAATGTTAAAGACCTTCTGATGAAAGGAAAGATTCCTAGCATTGCCCTGACCTCTCTGTGGGAACAATTTAACAGACAAGAGTGATGAGCCAAACACCAGTACCTACCATTGTAGGTCTGAACTCTTCTGATTCAGATTTAGTGTGAAGAGGTGCATCTCTAGTTCTCTCACTCTATTTAACTTAAGAAAGAAGTGGCTGTCTGCAAAATTTCAGACAAGTGCTATCAAAAACAATGTTGAAGAAAACTATCTAATCTCAAATTCATGTTATTGAATGAGCAACACTTTTCTAAGTATCTCTGTCATTATCCAGAACATCATATAGGATCTTCGGTCTTCCTTCTTGCACTAAGACTAAAATGCTGGATCTCAACTTGATCATGAACTTTCTCTTATTTGTCAATTTGCGTTTTGTTTCTGCTACCATACCGTAAACCCCTTCACTTGATTTCAACCCCAGCACCACTTCGTGCCATGTAGTGGGGGTCCGATGAGACCGTTAATGCTTCTGTACATTTTGCTGACACTTACCTGAGCTAAAAGATGTCATAAAGAGTAACATATTCACATTTCAGTGAGGAATAAAACCCCAAATATACATTGTGCTGTCAACTAAGAGTTGCTGGAGCTCCTATTGGCCCACTAGGAATGCATATTTATACTCTATCTTACATAAACTCAGGATCCTTCTTCAGAAGAATTGGTTTACACACAAAAAATATTGAGATTTTTCCAGTCTCTCAGAAAAGTCTTATTTTCTTTTAGAAATCCTCATATTCTTTCTAATTAATTAATTGGTAAATTAATTAATTTTTCCCAGTCCTATCATAGTTTTCCCATTCCTCTTGTCCTCCCTGTCCCTCCCCCAACCTTGTCTCTCTTCTTTCCCCTTCCCCCATTTACTCCTTTCTCTTCAGTAAAGTACAGTCCTCCCATATATATCAGCCAGCCACAGTATTTCAAGTTACTTTAAGACTAGTCACCTCCTTTCCTACTAAACATAAACAAAGCAACCCAGGAGGAAGCAAGGGTTCGAAAAGCCGGTAACAAAGTCAGAGAGAGTCCTTGCTCCCTCTGTGAAGAGGTCTACCAGAAGAACACGCTACCTAATGGTACTGTGTGCTGAGAGCCTAGGTCAGTCCCACGAGCATTCTCTGGTTGGCATCTATGAGTCCAAAAACTAATTAAGAATCATTTCATTGACTTTTTTGTCAATCATATTTAGTTCTATCCTATGTCTCTGGGCTGTCCAACCCCCAAGTCCTGTCTTTCCTGACTGTGTCAGAGTTGAACATCCTCTAATAGTCTGGGTCTCAAGAAGGACCAATCATTGATTGGCCACTCCCATAATTTCTGTGCCAGCTTGATCCCAGCACATCTTGTAGGCAAGTCAAATTGTAGAAAAAGGGCTATGTGGTTGGATTGTGATGTCAATCTCTTCCATGGAAATCTTGCCTGTTCAGACTCTGTATCACCCATAGCTAGGAGTCTTAGCTAGGGTCAACCTTAGAGATTCCTGGGAGTTACCACAGCCTTAGGTATCTAGTTTATGTCCTTCATTCGAGTCTTTCCCAGTACTCTATCCACCCAATTCTCCATCCCTCATGATCCCTCCTGTTCCATTGCCCACTCCTGCATCCAGACTCCTTCCCCATACATCTGTGATGTCTATTTTATTTCCCCTTCATAGTGTGATTCATGTGTTCCCCCTCTTGAGACTTCTGCAACTTCTGCATTACTAGGTTCTTTGAGTCTGTGGATTGTAGCATGGTAATCCTTTACTTTATGGCTAATATGACTAATAAGTGAGTATATACCATGATTATCTTTCTGGGTCTGAGTTACTTCACTCATGATCTTTTCTAGTTCCATCCATTTTATGGCAAATTTCATGATGTATTTGTTTTTTTAACAGATGAGTCATACTCCTCTGTGCAAATAAATACATCTAGGTTGTTTCCAATATCCGGGTACTGCAAATAAAGCTGCTATGAAAACAGTTGAGCAAGTTTCCTTGTAGTATGGTAAAGATTCCTTTGAGTATATGCCCAGGGGTGATATACCTACTCGGGTAGGTCAGTTCCAAATTTCTGAGAAGCCACCACATTGATTTCCAAAGTGGCTGTAGAAATGTTAACTCCCACCAGCAATGGAGGAGTGTTCCCCTTGCTACACATCCTTGTCAACAAGTGCTGTCACTTGTCTTTTTAACTTAGCCATTCTGACAGGTGTAAGGTGGAAACTCGAAATCATTTTGATTTCTCTTCCCCTGAGAGCTAATGATGTCAAACATTTCGTTAAGTGTTTCTCAGTCATTTAAGACTCCTCTGATGAGAATTTTCTGTATAGAGGACGCAATGAAGTAGAAGAATTACAGACCAATTTCCTTCATGAACATTGATGCAAAAGCACTCAAAAAAATGCTCAAAAATTAAATCCAAGAACATACCAGAAAGATCACCCATCATGACCATGTAGGCCTCAATCCAAAAATGCATTGACATATGAAAATCTGTCAATGTAATCCACTATATAAATAAACTTAAAGAAAAAACCCACAGGGTCATCTCAATAGATGGTGAAAAAGCCTCTGACAAAGTCCAACAGTACTTCATGGTAAAGGTCTTGGAGAGATCAAGGATATAAGGAAGATACTTAAACATAATAAAGGCAATATTAAGCAAGTCAATAGCCTACATCAAATTAAATGGAGAGAAACTTAAAGCAACTCCACTAAAATCAGGGACAAGGTAAGGCTGTCCACTCCCCATATCTACTCAATATAGTGCCTGAAGTGTTAGATAGAGCAATAGGACAACTAAAGGAGATCAATACGGAACAAATTGGAAAGGAAGAAGTCAAAGTATCACTATTTGCAAATGATATTATAGTACACAAAAGCGACTCCAAAACTTTTACCTGGGAACTCCTAGAGCTGATAAACATCTTCAGTGAAGTGGCTGGATACAAAATTGACTTTTATAAAATCAGTAGTCTTCCTATACACAATTGATAAGAAACTAGGGAAACAACACCCTTCATGATGCCACATGTAAAATTACATTTTACTTTTAGTAGATAAATAAAACATTAAATATAACTCTAACCAAGCAACTGAAAGATCTGAATGGCAAAAAGTTCAAGTCTTTGAAGAAAGAAATTGACAAAGATAGAAGATGAAAAGATATTCTATATTCATGGATTGGTAGGATTAACAGTAAAATTGGTCACCTTAACCAAAACAATTTACAGATTCAACACAATTTCCATCAAAATTCCAACACAATGCTTTACGGACCTTGAAAGAAAAATACTCAACTTGATATGGAAAAGCAAAAAACCCAGAGTAGCTAAAAAAATCCTGTAAAATAAGGAACTTCAAGAGGTATCACTATCCCTGATTTCAAGCTATATTACAGAGCTGTAATAATAATAATAATAATAATAATAAATGTTATTGACATGAAAACAGACAAGTTGAACAATGGAACCAAATTGAAGACCCAGACATTAATCCACATACCATAGACACCAGAATTTTAACCAAGAAGCCAGAAATATTCAATAGAAAAAAGAAAACATCTCTAAAAAATGGTGTTAATCTAACAGGATGTCAGCATGTACAAAAATGGAAAGAGAGCCATATCTATCACCCTGCACAAAACCCAAGTCCAAGTGGGTCAAAGACCTCAACCTAAAACCAGATACACTAAACCTGATGCAAGAGAAAGAAGGAATAGCCTTCAACACATTGGCACAGGAGACAACTTACTGAATAGAACACCAGTTGTGCAGGCATTAAGTTCAATAAGTAATAAATGGGACCTCATGAAACTAAAAAGCTTCTATAAGGGAAAGGATACCATCATAGGACAATATAGTAGTCTACAGAATGAGAAACAATCTTCAGCAACACATATGTAACAGCTGATTTCCAATACATTTATTGGAAATCAATATATTGGTGTGTGTGTATGTATGTAAGCGTATATACACTTATATACATATATACACCTATACTCATAGGTATACCTCATACCTATACTTGGATGTATCCAAACCAAATAAACCAATGAAATCCTCATTTTCTTGACGTCAGGTTTCCTCACTTTGAATGCAGTTCTCAACATATACAAGATTACCTCAGGTCTTTATTATCTTTGAAAAAGGAGAATTAAGGTATGGGTAAGGGGTCTAATTTAGTAATACTCAGTTTGGCTTGTTGACCAAAAGGTTTCTGTCCCACCAGATCATGCTTTCATCAAGTCCCAAAGAAATACACAGAGGTCTATATTAATCATAAACTGGCCTATTAGCTCAGGCTTCTTATTAACCCTTATAACTTATATTAGACCATAATTCTTGTCTATATTAGCCACGTGGTTTGGCACCTTTTTTGGTGAGGCAGTCACATCTTGCTTGCTCTGTGTCTGGCTACCTCTGTGTACAGGTGACAACTGCAGGCTGAATCTTTTTACTTCCCAGGATTCTCCTGTTCTCCTTGCCCCGTCTCTACTTCCTGCCTGGTTGCCCCACTTATTCTTCCTGCCTGGCTACTGGCCAATCATTGCTTAATTATAATACAAGTAACAGGGTATAGACCATTGTCCCACAGCAGGCTCTGCTCCCAAAAAATTATATCTAATCTTAAGATAATATAAACAATTACAGATAATAAGACTTATTGTATTACAAGTATATCAGTCAAACTCATTACTTGACCCTCCCTGACATCTTTAGCCTCTTAAAATGCTTCTTAAATAGAGAAATGACTCAGAAGTTAAGAGTACTTGCTACTTTTGTGGAGCATTAGATTTCGGTTTCCAACAATCACATGGCAATGCACAACCACTTTAAAGAAAAAGAGTTCTAAGGGATCCAATGCCCTATTCTGGGCTCAAGAGATCCACTCAAGGATGTAATGCATATACATAGATGCAAGAAAAATACTTCAATATATAAAAGAAAAATAAATGAATCATTTTTTTAAGAAAATGTTCTTTAAAAGGCCTCATTTTAATACAAAGGCCTTTTTTTTTTTTTTTTTTTTTTTTTTTTTTTTTTTTTAGCAAACCCTGTGGCTATTCACATGATCGGAAATCAATTGGAGCCGGGCGGTGGTGGCGCACGCCTTTTAATCCCTGCTCTCGGGAGTCTAAGGCAGGCGGTCTCTGTGAGTTCGACACCAGCCTGGTCTACAGAGCTAGTGCCAGGACAGGTTCCAAAGCGACACAGAGAAACCCTATCTCGAAAAACAAACAAACAAACAAATCAGTTGGTAGAGAAAGAAAGAATGTATCATAACAAATCTCTAAGGTGTGACTCAGCCAGATAACCTCCGAACTGACTGGGAACTACTCTTTAAAATCCGTTGTGCTGTACAGCCACTGCTTCTGCAGCCCTACTTCACTTTGAACTTCTGAAACAACGACTGTATAACTTAATACCTCACTAAGCAAGACACATGGTTTTCTAGAAAACAATTCCTTGCTGAATAGAACAGAAGGGGTATTAATAACTTCCAAATTTCTTTCCAAATCTGAGGTTAGAAGATCTGGACTACTCCACGCTGACAATGTTGGCCCGGGTCTTTAGCAACTGCTTTCATTTAAACTGTTCTGTTTTATTCATATGTCCTGTATCAGAAATCCTTCTGTGCGCCGATGGTACCCATTGTCAGCGGCCCAAATATCTTCTGATGCCCAAGCATTTTAAACTCTTTAAATTACATTATTTATGGGGGGGGGATGCCAGGTGCTAATGTGAGGGCCAGAGGACAACCACGAGAGTCAGTACTGTTCATCTGCTAAGAGAATCTAGAAGGAGGAGTGGATGGAGGGGATGGACAGGAGGTGGGGGAGGAAATGGGAAGGGAAGGAAGGGAGGAGGGAGGGGAAACTGTGATTGGTATGTAAAATAGATGAAAAAATTTATTATTATTATTATCATTATTATTAATGAGAATCCTGGAGGCAGAACAGATAAAGGTCCGCAGGTGAAGGTGCTTCTTGCTGCCTCCTCATCCCTCGAACTCAGAAATCTTCCTACCTCTGCCTCCTAAACTCTGGGACTAAAGTCGTGCACCACATATCTAGTCCCAGAATTTTTTGTTTTTTAGGTTTTCTTTTTTTTTTTCCTCAAAGTTTATTAAAATACAAAAGTCTCCATTTCCGTCCCTCCTCCCAACACCCTCCCACTCCTCCCACTCCCTCTCCATCCCCAATAGCAGTCAGGGTCTCCCGCACTGCGGGCAGTCCGAGCTCCTCCCCCCTCCCTCCAGGTCCAGGAAGGTGAGCATCCAAGCAGACTGGATCCCAAAAATCCAGTATATGCAGAGGAAACAAGTCCCAGTGTCATTGTCGATGGCTTTTCAGAAAGACTCCGGGCCAGCCACATTCGGAGAATCCGACCTCAATCAGAGAATCTGGCTGGATTACGTGCTCGCTCAATCCCAGACAACTGGCCTTGGTGAACTCTCATTAGATCAGTCCCCTTGTGTCAGTGGGTGATCGCACCCCTCGCGGTCCCGATCTCCTTCCTCATGTACTTCCTCCTTCTGCTCCTTGTTTGGACCTTGGGGCACTCCGTCCGGTGCTCCAATGTGGGTCTCTGTCTATATCGCAAAGGCCTCATTTAATACAAAGCATTTGTTACTCCTATGTGGATGAAAATGGCTTTTCTCAACACGAATGCTCTCTTTTTAAAGCCAATCCAGGTTCCTTTTTAAAAATCTTTTTTATTAAATTGTTTATTTATTTTACATACTAACCACAAGTTTCCCTCCCTCCTCTCCTCCCAATCACTCCCCACCTCCCTTCTATCCCTGCCATTCATCCATTCCTCTCTCTCCATTCAGAAAGGGTAAGGCCTCCCGTGGGAGTCAACAAAGCATGGCATATCAAGTTGAGGCAGGATCAAGTTCCTGTCTCTGCATCAAAGCTCAGTGAGGTATCCCAATCCAGGTTTTTTAATATGCCCTAAGCAAAATCATGGACAATACTCAATTTATGGAGCTATATTTTCCTAAGTCTCATGGCACTATTATTATAAAGTACACAGCACTTCATTAACTAAATAAATCTAAAGGTAAATATTCTCACCCATGCTCTAAAAGGATTCAGAATCCCAATGAAGTTGAAAGTTTTCCCAAAGTCATAGACTTTGGAATTTGGATAGGGGCTATGACTACGACCTAGCTTTGCTTGATAAGACTTGACCATGAGATTATCTTGGGTCAAGAAAATGTTGTTAGAATTGGCACTTGATGTCTTTTAACAAAATATGAAGGGATTTTGAATGGTTCTGTCATGCATGGTACAACATTGTCCCATATGGGCCTTTCATCAGTGGTACCCTTTATGAAAACAATGTGAACTGCAAGTACATTCCAAGGCAGCCGGCAGAATTCTACACTATATATTTAAAGTGTTGTTAACACAATAGTCTGCCCCTCCTAACAAGCTCTACATCTGATTGACTTAGCTTGAACTGTACTGAACTAACAAACAATTGTGAGATCTCTGTGGTCCTGAAAATATTCTTTCTTCACTTAATGTGACAATGCATAACTGTAATCCCAGCATTTCAGCAGCTGAGGTAGGACAGTCAAGTTCCATACTCACTTAGACTGCAAATCAAGACCCTGGATCCAAAAAGAAAAAAAATTAAAAAGGAAGAATGGCAGGAAGGAAAGGTTTTTTATTTCATTTATACAACCTATTTATTGTGATGTGTACTATTATTAAGAATATACTTTAATAATATAGAAATCTAAGGAGCCCTCCAGCTTCTCAGGAAACCAATTCTGGTTCCATCTTACAGGGACAATTGAACAGTCAGATCACCCAGGGTCAGAGAGAAGTAAAGACGGAAAGCTGAGGTCATTGTGACTAGTGCTTGGATTTGGGTGTTACCTCTTAGTTACTGTCAGCTGTGAACAGATAAGCTACATTAGCCAGCTATACAGGTCTCCCACAAAGCAGAGATTGTTGCCTTAAGAGCACAGCATAAATTGAAATCAAACCAATTTCCCTACCTGGCTATTCTCCATTGGCCATCCTCATAGTCCATGATAACAACATCTACTTCTGATGTCCCCCGTTTTGGAGATATATAGGAACTAGCCATGCTTGATATCAAAAGCTAAGAAACCCACCCAACAGCCACATTGAAAATCCAGACGACAAAGCAATCACCTTCTGTGCTGTTCAGAAAGGTTTGGGGACTAGGCTTGGTTCATACACAAGGTCATGTGACCATTCAACTTCACTAAAAGTCCATCTCATGACAAAAGTGCAACACTCAAACAACAGATTCAAGAGCAGAATCAATCAAATAGAAGAAAGAATCAGTGATCCAGAAGACAGAACATTCATAATTATCTCATCACAGGAACGAAAAGACAAAAGAGTGAAATAATGAAAAAAGAAGCCTATGGGAATTATGAGAGAATCTCAAGAGACAGTGTTTTCAAATAACAAAAACTATTGAAGTAGCAGGAAAGTATATTTAAATAAATAATGGCTGAAAAAATCTTCACCTGGAGATATGAACCAACATCTAAGTAAAGGAAGCACAGAAATGCCTTGTCAAAATCAACCCAAGAAATTCATCAAGACACATAGTAATAAATGGTGAAAAAAAGTCATAATTCTGAAAGTGGCAAGATGCAAGAAATGCATTACATATGGCATAGTGCCGATAAGACTGCCAGGGGATTTCCCTGTAGTGGATTTAGAAGTCAGGACAGAATGGGAAGTACTTAAAGTATAAAAGAAAAAATCGCCAACCAAAGAATTTTACTCAGCAGAGTTGTCTTTTAGAAATGAGGGAGACTTAAGGTTTTTCTCTAGAAAACCAAACTTAAGTTACTTCATTCCCAATACACCTGCCTCTCATGTACTACTAATTGAAATTCTTACACCATTGGAAGCTTGCTCATTCCTTTATATATGGTCCAATGCCCATTTGCATGTGGTCAGTACTAACTGTACTCGGGGAGCTATTAATAATAATAAAAAGGAGAACATGAGGCTGGGAGGAAAACTGGTTCCAAAGTACACTATTCATACAATATTCATGTACAAAATATTCAAAGAATTAATAGAAACATTTTAAAGCGATGCATTGTACTACTAAGGACAGAGACTGAAAATAAAGTGAATGCAAAGATATTCCATAAATCTTTTTTAAAGCCATGGCATAAAAGAACAGAGATAGCTATACTTATTCCAAACAAAATATATTTTTGCATCAAAAACAGTTTTAAGTAAAAAACAAGGTCAAAAATAATGCAATAATGGTAAAGGAGTAGATTCACCAAGAGGTGTAACTATTAAAATATTCATGTGCCCAAAATCAAGCTACCTGCACATTAAAGGCAAATGTTAAATAATTAGAAGGAAGAAACTGGCTCTAGTATAACCATAGGCAGGGATACATATAAAGGGAAAGATAAGCATCAAAAGATAAAAGGCACTTAGGATTCCAAATACATGAGCAGAAAAGACTCTCTCTATGACATATCGTAGTCAAGCCACAAAAAATATAGAACAAACAATGCTAGACATTGTAAGGGGGAAAAATACCAATTCATGCACAAAGGAAAAACATCCGAGTAATCATATATTTACCAATCTATCAGTCTTTAAGTTCTTTAAAAAACATGAAAGCATGAGGTAAAATATTTCAAGAACTGAAAGTAAATAAGATTACTATACCCAGCAAAATTATCTCTGAAACTTGATAGAGAAAACAAAACCATCAAGACAAGCACAAATTAAGACAATTCCTAACACCCAACTTAGAACTACAGAAAACGAACAATATACACATAGAAAAGGACACAAGAACACACGAAAGAAACATTTCATGAGAGGAACAGATAAACAAAAGAGACCCAGGAAAGAATTCACTGTCTCTAACATAAAAATCAAGCAAATCCACTGTAATAAAATAAAAGAGAAAAAGAACAGTATCAGTGATCCAACCAATTACAACAACCAACAAAACAGTAAGAAATAGACAATCCTTTTCAAAATGATTTAAAATAATAAAGAATGACTTTAAATAACCAGTAAGAAAAAACTTCAAAAGAAATTACCTCTACTCATCAACTAAAAGATGTAAGTTAAGTGACTGGTTAAAAAAATAAGATTGATCATTTATCTCAAAGAAACTTATACCTCAGTGACAAAAAGTATCCCAAATCTTAGAGTCAAAGGATGGAAACTAACTAGCCAAACAGAAACCATACACAATCTTGTATAGCAATTCTTGTATCTGATGAAGTAGACTCAAACAAAAAGCAATGAGAAACAGTAAAGGAAGTCACTATATATTCATACAGCATATATGATATATAATATATTAGTAAAGGTATATAATAACTGAACAAAGGGATAATAATAAAACAGATGTAACAATCTTAAATTCTTATGCATCACATGTTTGGAGTCTCAATTTCATAAACACTAAAAGGTACAAAAGTCAGCAGGTTCCGAAGTTATAAAAATGGGAGCCCTGAACCCAAATCAGAGAAGAAACATCAGAGCTAATTTATGTCACCTATCAACAGTATTTGGCATATACCTACAGAATATTATGCATATCAGATAGAGAAAATAGATCCTTCTCAGATACTCATGGAACCTTCTCTAAAATATGTCATATCATAGACCAAAAAGAAACTTAACAAATACAAAAGGATGAAAATAATTCCTTATACCTTAACGGACCACATTAAAAAAAATAAACAGATATCAACAGGAAGGGAGACCACCAAAACAATGCAAGTACATAAAGACTGAACAACATTCTTTGGAGCCAACAGCAGTGGGGCACCAAAACAATCAAGAAAGAAGTTTGAAGACTTCTGAAGTCAAATGAAAGTTTGATTTCACTGGACAATTAGAAGTTGTGGGATACAGTTAGAACAATTCTAAAAGCCACAGCTGCAAGTGTTCACATTAAAAATTAGCTGTATCTCAGATAAATAACAACTTCAGGTTTCTAGAAAAATAAGAAGTCAAATCTAAATGTAGTAGATAACAAGGAATAATAAAATTAGTTCAAGAATCAATGACAAAGACCTAAAGAATAATATACAGAACTAGTCCAAGATACGTTTCTCTAAAAACATAAACAAGATTAATAAGTGCCCAGGCCAGTAAAAAAGGCATAAATTAATAAAACTGGACATAAAAGGGAATTGTTATAAGACTCCCTAATAAAAGACAGAAAATCATTATAGAATACATTAAAATTTTATCTTCCAAGCTGGAGTGATTGCTGGGCTGACAAAGAGCTTGTATTGCTAGCAAAAAAACCTGAATTCAATTCTCTAGAAACCACATACTAAAAGCTGAGCATGGTGCCACATGCTTACAATCATTGCTGGTGAGGCAGAGACTCATAGAGCCCTCGGATCTTCTTACCTGGGACAAAGTCCAGAACACTAAGATATTCTGTCTCCAAAACAAGGTAGACAGCACCTGAGAAATGACAGCAGAGATTGTCCTCTGAAATCCACATGTTCATATGCACACACACACACACACACACACACACACACACACACACACACATCTCTACCCCAACACACACATACCTACATATCTACACAAGCACATATGCATGCACGCTCATACAACTTAGATGTCAAAACAATGGGGAATTAAGAATGAAAAAATATATTTCTAAACACATGACATCCCGTAATTAAATCAGGAAGACAGAATTAAGTTTAAAAGACCCATAAAAGCAAGAAGGTTAAGGCAGTAATGAAAAGTCCAGGATATGACAGATACACGTTTTATTTCTAGCAAACTTTTAAGGAAAAACTAATAACAATATTTCATATAGTGGTACATAAAATAGAAAAGGAAGAAACAGTACAAAACTCATCCAACAAAGCCAATATTACCCTGACACAAAAGCTGTATAAAGACAAAACAATAATAAAAACTACAGGTCAGTTTCTCTCAGGAACATAGATACAAAAACTTCTAAATAAAATATTTGAAATCATACTGTCTTAGTAAGGGTTATTATTGACATTATAAAACACCATGACCAACAGCAACATGGAGAAGAAAGGGTTTATTTCACTCACAGTTCTGTACTTAATTGTTCATCACCAAAACAAGTGAGGGCAAAAACCCAAGCAAGGCAGGAACCTGGAGACATTAGCTGATGCAGAGGCCACAGAGAAGAACTACTGACTGTCTCCCAAGACTTGATCAACCTGGTTTCATGTAGGAGCCAGGATCACTGGCCCAGTGGTCGCTTCACCCCCAATGAGCTGGACCCTCTCACATCTATCACTAATTAAGAAAATGCCCTACAGTCTTGCCTACAGGACAATCTTACAGAGGCATTTTCTAAATTGAGGCTCTCTCCTCATTGATGACTCTAACTTGTATAGAAGTTGACAGAAACCTAGCCAGCACTTGTACTCAAGAACACATTAAGATCACATTTACAATTAAGTTTCTTCATAGGGATGAAAGGATAATTTAAAATATGCAAATAAGCAAAGGCACTACATCATATACACAGACTTAAAGACATAAACCACATGATCATTTAATAAAAGCAGAAAAGTATTTTGATAAAATTCAACATGACTTCATAATAAAAGTTTTGAAGGCAGGAACAGAGGGACATACTCAACATAATAAAGACTATGTACAATGAGGAGATGGCTCATTGCTTTAAATCACTTACTGCACAAACCTGATGACGTAACCACGTAACACCACCACACCAGAAACAAAAAGAAGGATATAGTGGCAGACAGTGGAATTCCACGATACACACACACACAGACAGTGGAATTCCACGATACACACACACACACACACACACACACATAATAAATTCGACAATGTTTAATTAAAGGCTATCTAAAGCAACATGACTGACATTTTACAAAACAAGAAAGTAATGACAACATTTCCTCTAAATCTGGAAGGAGACAATGGTGCCACTCACTACACTCTTGTGTTACATATTGCTTTAAATCTTAGCTATCAAAAGAAGGGCAAGAGAAGTAAATGTAAGAGATACGTAGGAAAGGAAGTAGTTAAATTATCGATATATTCAAGAAGCATGATCCTATATTTTAAAGACCTTCAGACTCCAGAAAATTACTAGACTTGATAAACATTTCCATCGATGTAGGAGGATACAAAATCAACATAGAAAAGCCAGTAGTTTTTATATAAATCAGTAATAAGTGAATTTGCCAAGGAAGAAATAAAAGAATATAACCTTGTCACAGTACCTTCAAAACTTAGAAAATTCCTAGGAACCAAGAAAATGAATGGCCTCTAGCACATAAACTTTAAGATAATGAAAGAAAAAAAAACAAAGAAAGATACTAGACAACTATCAGCCTAATTAGTATTGTAAAAATGGCTGTATTACCACAAGTAATCTACAGATTTAACAGATTTAACCATCACAAAAATCCCATTTCATTCTTCACAGAACTGAGGGGTTTCCTAATTTTCTCACAGAAAACAAAAGTCTCCAAATGACCAAAGCAAACACAAATACTGGGAGTAGCGTCACAACATCTGGCTTCACATTGTACCATAGAGCGAGAGTAACAAAGACAGCACAGAACCAACACAAAATTAGATATTTAAACCAATGGAGCAGAATAGAGGATCCAGAAATATACTATATGGCTACAGCCAGCTAATTTTAGTTCATACTTGTTTCAAAAACATACACTGGAAAAAAGGACAGCCCTCAGATATCTGCATTGTTCACCCTCTACAAACATCTATTCAAAACGGAACAAAGACCTTAATCTAAAGCAAAAGCATTCTGAGAAGGATGCCATTGGCACAGAAAATCAACTCAAGAATTGACAAATGGAGCTATGCGAAATGAGGGAAGCTTCTGCAGAGCAAAGGAAATAATCAACAGAGTGAAAAGACACCCCACACAATGGGAGAAAGTTATCACCAACTATAATTCAGGCATGGAGTTAATATCTGGAATGTACACGAACTATAAACTAAAGCATTCAAAAATATTCCAGTCAATAAATGGATTAATGAGCTAAAGAGACAGCTCTCAAAGAAGAAACAGAAATGACCAATAAATATCTTTTTAAGTATTCGATGTCCTTAGCCATCCAGTAAATACAAATTAAAATTGCTTTGAGATTCCAGCTCCCCCCAGTCAGGATGCTGATCATCAAGAAAAGAAATGAGAGCAAATGGTGCTGCAGATGTGGGGAAAGAGTCTTTATTTGTGGCTGGAAGAAGCATAAACTAATCCACTACTGTATTAACTACTACAGATGTTCTTTTTAAAAAGACAATGAGAGATCTACCACATGATCCAACAATACCACGGTTGTTCATATGCCCAAAACACTTTATATCCTACCTCAAAGATACCAACTATGTTACTGTACTGGATATTCATAATACCTAGATCAGTCCTGATGTCCAACAACAACTGAGGGCTCTGCAGCCTCCTCTTCTCTCTTCCCATGGATTTTAGAGTTGCAGGCACTACTCAAATACTATGTATGTAGAGGAATATGGAGGATAAAGGAAGGGTTTGGCGTGCCTTATGCAACCTGATGCTCAAAAGGAATCAGACTGATACGTGCATGTCCTGTCATGCAGTCCTGCCTTTAAACCTAACTGGATGATGCTGTTGGTATTTCTTCTGGAAATCAGAAGGTATACTGGGGATACAACTGGGCAAGTGAATTTTTGTGTTCAAGCAAGATACTGATGATGAATTTACTGTTGTTTCCTAGTGAATACAACTCTTTTGGTGAAGTTATTATAATTATCTGCTCTACTAGGATCACTCTTAGTCATGTTATCTAATTAAACAATAAAGTGTAAATTTAAAAATGTGACTCCTGAAAGACTTTAAGGGACACTGAACATGTAGCATGGCTTTTATCACTCCCTGCCATAAGGCCCTCGAATAGGAGCTCCCTATCAGCTTAGTACCCACTGTCAAACCGTCACAAAACTGAGCCATAAGCAATGGCCTACGATTGACATATAACATGAGTGAGCAATAGAGCCTCAAAGGTTCAGAAGACACCATGACTGTGACCACAGGATTAAATATTACTATGTATAGTATAATAATTGAAATCATCTCATGCAGATGTAATCGGAAAAAACAAGTGCCCCCTCCTTCTGGTGATATGACCCCAGAGTCAGATCCAGTAGACATATTACGATTAATTTACTTCAACAAAAAGTCTAAATCATAGAATAATGCAAAAATTATTCTGCGTTTGGCTGTAGTGTAAGATAGATGAATGCTGAATTTTATACTTGGGAACAGCTGCAAGAAAAAGAACTCCACATGGCACTGGATGGGCCCAGAAAAAGGGGCAATTATTCACTTGAAACGAATTAAAATCACTTCAGAACCAAAGTGTGAACGATAATCTGTGCCCCAATCTGGTGAACTGTTGGAGGTACCGCTCGTTCATCACAAACTGTAAAATTTCAATATGACAAATAAGAGAAACTAAATGAGCTTTTGACATCATGATAATGTGTTTAATGATCATACTGTGTAAAGAACTCACATCCACGACCTGACATGACTTACCTGCAACACCTATCCCACAAATTTATGGCTCAGATACACTCCATTATATATGCATCACTGCATATTTCCAAAGTACAACCACGAAATTAATCCTCATAACTCATTCCAGCGCAGAAGTTTGAACTTGTAATAAACAAGATCCACACATGTGCAAGTCAAATATAAAAATAAAAACCTGTAGTCAATATCTATCACAGAGAAGGAAGGACTATGGGGGAAAATATCAGAACATATGATGAAATAAAATTATAATTGCATAAGTATCATTCACGTTAAAGAAAAAAAGCATATTACTGAAGTTCCCACATACACACAGTTATAGAGGCTAGCCAACCGTCCCTTCATTCTTGTTAGTTTTGAAAAGAAAGGGGCCAATATGAGTCAGAGGCTGTGTTTTGCTCTTGCAGGCAGAATGCGGCTGCAGCCACTGCTATGGCTCAAATCCTTTTGTTCCACTCACTGTGCTGTTGCATCTGGAAGGGGTTTGCAGTGATTGGAGAGTGGGTATGCATGGAAGAGAGAAAATAAAAATCCCAGCTAAGCTAGTAATGTGCCTTGAGAGCTGCTCTTGGTGGCTAGAAGGCACATCTTTGATTATGCAAAATAACTTCAGTATTGCTCATATACCACACCTGAGGAGCCGGTAGGTGTTGAAACTTGTCTTCTGATCCAAATACTCACCTACAGGGGAGAAGCAGACAATAAGGAACACAGATGCTGCCAAGAAGGCAAAACACAAGAGAATAGCTTTTTATAAGCGATGAATAAATTTAATTACTGTTTTCTTTCCAGTTCGGAATTACTAAGAACACTAAGCTCAATCTATAATAGGCCAGGAGGTTCCCAATTGCACATTTTCAGTATTTTGTGTAGACAGAAAAGAGTTTAAGCACTTATGATGTGAAATAAATGTCATTTCATCAGTTAAATCAGGAGTAAAAAACAAATAGAACCCTACAAATAAGTTAGATAGACCTTTGAGGGAGCAAAGCAAATGGTAAAGACCATCAGGAATAATCAAAAGCATGCATTCCATGTCAAGGACTTTTCCCCATTTGCTGAATAGCTGCTTGTGCATCCACATGTACAGTGACCAGAGCATGGGATGCATGGGATACAGGACAAGGAGTCAATGCAGAGTCATCAGTATCCCATCAACCCCTCAGGAAATCAGAGCCCTTCCTGTGCTTAAGATACAGCTGATTGAGTGGTAGAAACACCTTAGGGGACAGAATTCAGTGGTTCTCTGAAAATATTTGAAAGACATATAGGAAATTCAGATTTCAAACCTTCTCATGTACTGCTGAGAAACAAAGGAAGCTAAGAAGGGGCTTCAAGAAAAGGTGGATGTCCGTTTTCTGGCACTCAGAGTTGATCCCCATTGTTCTGAGGCTTTCCATTTGCAAATTCACCCCCATGGTAGCAATTTTTTTTGATGACACACAGATCGATACACTGAATGTTTTCATGCTGCGTGTGTGTCATCTGTGGGCCTTGGACACACATTAAACTGAAAACGTATGAGCCTTCTGCTCCTCACATTCCCAGCCGAGGCTAAACAAAGTGATGTGCTGACTCTGTGTTCCATCTCCCACGCCAGAAACATGTATCTCATTCCCACGTGAAAACCCCTTGGCTGTGTTTATTTAATCTTTGTGCCTTTTTGTTGGTGACTTTATAAATCTCAGAGCTCAAATACTGTTTATTTCTCCTAAGCATAAGAAGACAGTCTCATACTGTACAAAAGAATCATGTCATTGAAGCAAGGATTACAGGGCTCTGATAGAAATAAAACAACAATATGCTGTAAATAAAATATCTCTAATCATAAACAAATAACACAGTGTCTTTATTGGTTGATGAAAGCTTGGTCAGAGTTCTGAAGTTTTGTCACCCTGTATTTCTCTTATGTGTAATGATCCAGTGTTCACCAATTCAGTTTCGTGGGCTACTGTGTAGGCTATAGCCACCATAAAAAAGGAGGATTATCTATGTTTAGAGATCTGATAACCTCCTACGAATGACTGAGCTAAAGAGGTCAACATCAGAGCAAAACACAGAACAAATGCCACCTGATGTCTTCCATACTCAAATTTTATTTTTCAATGAACCTCATGCATTAGAGAAGTAGGTAACTAGGTCATCTCTGAAGTTCTTGCCACACCTCAAATTCGACGCTTGAACACCTTGGCCAACAAGGTGACTGAACTTCCATTTTGTACTATCACTTTTGTATTATGATTTTATAACAATTTCAGATTTCTTGAATTCTCCTCAGCCACTAAGTCCTGTTATTTGTGAAAACAATGTTTCATAATACTTTTTGGTCCACTTGTACCATCAAATTCTCATTCTCTTTCTCTCGCTTTTGCTCCCTCATTCTCTCCTTCTCTCTACCTCCAGTGGTTCAGGTACATAAATTTCCATTGGTCACTTATCACTCATTCTTTTCATATTTTGCTAATTGATGTCAGACATTTCATACTTTAAAAAAAAACCTTTGGTTACTTTTGTTCTCCACCTTTCAAAGTATTGTTAACTTTCTCCATGCTTCATTAACATTTCTGTAACCTTGTTTACAAGAATGGCTTTTTAGATTCCTTTTTAGTAACTTCTTAAAAAATTCAAAGTCACTTTAAGTCACTTTTTAGTCAATTCATAGCTGTGCTGGGAAAGCAGTGAATATGAATCAGCCTGGGTTGAGGAAACATGTAGTTCATCAAGTGAAAATGCTGGACAGGGACCACTTAGTATTCATCCATGAAAGGATGATGAAAGAGAGGAGAGGAAGGAAGAGGAGGGAAAGTGGTTGAGAGGGATAGGGATGGAAGGGAAGGAGGGAGGGAGAGAGAGAGAGAGAGAGAGAGAGAGAAAACTTTCAGTTTAATATCACATTATTTCGTGCAAAAAAATCATGGGATATAGGTATAGATGATTCTAAAATCAAAGCAAAGGACAAAGGACAGAACAGTGCAGACAGCAAATCAGAGTCTTAAGAAAACAGTATGAAATCTCTTCTATTTCCTCTTCCCAAGGAGATCCGGGCTTCCCCCAATGAACCCTCATTGCTACCTAGCCTCTCTGGGTCTGTGGATTGTAGCTTAGTTACCTTTATTTTACAGCTAATATCCACTTACAAGTGAGAACATGCCATGCTTTTCTTTCTGGATCTGGTAACCACACTCAGCATGATTTTCTTCTAGTTCCATCCATTTGCCTGCTGGAGGGAAACATGTCAAAGTAATGATGCCTAGCAGTATTCTGCTATACTCATAGACTGGTGCCTAGCCCAATTGTCATCAGAGAGGGTCCAACCAGCAATGGAAACAGATGCAGAAACCACAGCCAAACATTAGGTGTAGCTTGGGGAATCCTGCAGAAAACTGAGAGAAAGGATTGTAGGAGCCAGAGGGGTCAAAGACACTGCAAGAAAACTCACAGAATCAAGTAATATGGACTCATATGGACTCACAGAGAATGAACTGACAACTATGGAACATAGGCACATATGTTACTGCTGTGTTGCTTGACTTGATCCTCTTAAGAGTGGGAACAGGGCTTTTCTCCAACTCTTTTAGTAGCTTTTGGGACCCTACTCTTCAGACTGGGTCACCTTGCCCAGCCTTAATACATCAGGATGTGCTTAGTCTCACTGCAGCTTAGTATGCCATGTTTTGTTGATCTCCATTCATGGAAGACCCACCCTTTCCTGAACAAACACAGAGCAACGGATTGCAGGGTGAAAACAAGTGTAGGGGGGGAGGAGAGGTGAAGGGAAAGTTCATCTGGAAAGTCAAACAAACAAACAAATAAATAAATGAACAAAGCTATAATTTAAGGAACTAGAAAGGACCTCGAACAACACAAACAAGAGAAAAGAAGAAAGCAAGAACCAGAGAAATGACACCCAATGAGGAGTAAAATAAGAAGAGAGAATAAATAGATTAATTCAAATAAAGCAAATGAAATCATTGCTTCTGTATTTTTCTACTCCATTAAGGTCCGAGCACATGGAGGGAAGGTAACATGATTTAATCGTCTGTGAGTTCACACTTTCTAGAATACAGGTGCCTGCTGAGATTAATTGAATTGAAGCATGTTATTATTGAGTTACACATGTCACTATTTTTCAAAAAAATGACAGTGTCAAAAGAAGCTGCAGGACAGATATAATTAGAGTATGTGCGTGGCCTGTCTTCTACCTATGGAGTCCTGCCAGCCCAGGAGGGAAGCATGGACATAAACTCACATATACTAATGAAAATCCAAATAGAAATGCCTCACTCTTTTATTCCTAAAAGAATATTTACAAATCTGTCTTTAAATAAGAAAACATGTATTTCCTGTCAGTTTAAAATTAGAGTAGTGCTTAAAAATATTGGTAAGTTTAATGTTACACTAAGCTAAAAGTCAATGCTTTTCAGCCATTATCATTTGATTTTAAAATGAAGCTAAGAGTGATCAGAAGTGTCTGTGTTATTCTAATGAATTTTAGTTAGGTCCAAAAGTATTTGTCGATTCTTTCCTCTACTCCATCTAAAATTAGGTTATCATTAATAAACTATAATACTATCTATCATTTAAATAAATTAATTTTAGAAGTAAAATTGAGACTGTAATAGATATTGCTGCCTCTTAGTCCATAAAGTAATTCAGTTGAGGATTCCCTGCAGATATCAACACCCAGAGGGTACATTAACTCCAGTTCCTTTTGGTTGTAATGTTATATAATTCATTGTTAAATTGTCTTAGCAATAGTGACAAGAAGGTCTGTATATGATTAGTATAAAATAAATTTTGCCAATTAATTTTTGAAAATTTCATACATGAGAACTGCATTCCATCATTTCCACAACTCTCTCTCTCTCCTGCAACATTCAAACATCCATATCCCCCAAACTCATGACTTACCCATTAGTGTTGTATAGATACACACAGAGACCCTTCTGAGTCCATTTACTGTTGCTCCTATGACATGTTTAGGACTCTCATTTGAAGAACAGAATCAGGGATTTTGTGCTGTAGATAACTAATTCTATCCCTTCTCTCGCGCGCGAGCGCGTGCGCGGGCGGGCTCCTACACTTGTTCATCTAGGGGTGGAGCCCCGTGAAATCCATCCCATCGCCCATGTGCTGTCCATGCTGACTGACATAGCACGTCCACTGCTGGTGTCATTATGCAGGCCATTTGTATGCAACTGCATTGTCTCGACAATTTCAAGGGAACCATTTCCCTGCCATACTAGAGGAGAATATCTAGCAACAGGTGCCCTGGTCCTCTGGCATTAACAGTTCAGCGCCATAACTTCGTGGTTTCCCCTGAGCCTTACATATGAAAGGATTTTGCTATAGGATTTACCATCTGAGTCTGGGCACCACATGGTCACTTACTTTCAACAGTTTGACCAATTGTGAAACTCTGCATCAGTCTCCATCAGAAGAAGAGGAGGAGGAGGAGGAGGAGGAGGAGGAAAAGGAAGAAGAAGAAGAAGAAGAAGAAGAAGAAGAAGAAGAAGAAGAAGAAGAAGAAGAAGAAGAAGAAGAAGAAGAAGAAGAAGAAGAAGAAGAAGAAGAAGAAGAAGAAGAAAGAAGAAGAAGAAGCAGCTTCTTTGAGGAGCATAAAGATAAGTATTCAGAGCAATTAGAGACTATACTAATACAGGAAGTTGGCAGAAGTAGGTTCTTCTGTAGGGTCTACCTCTCCTTCAGACACTGGTAATTTGCTACATTTATGGTATTAGTCATGAATATCCCCTCCTATTGAGGGGGTTTGAGTCCAAATATATAGCTGTTGCCTACCCTAAAGATAAAGGTACTATTATTATGTCACTGAGAATATTCTTCCGGTCTTTCATTGTTGTGATCCATCTACTTTATATTTAGGGAGGACTACCAATGCTTTTTTCCCTAGGAAGCCTGCAAATCATTTTCAAATACCCTGATAGCTAGTCCTCAGGGAGGAGGCTTCCAGGTCAGAAAATTTCTTTCCAGAAAATTTTGAACAGCATTTTTTTTAAACCTTTGGCTAAAAAAGTACAAGGAGACTAGAGATTAAACTGTATGTTGCTGTTAACATCATAGATTTCCTCATTTGGTGACTCAACAAATACTTATTTAAAAGTTTCTGCATATTATATTAAAGAATAGAAAATTCTATAAATCACAACTGCTAGTCTAAATGATTATAACTTCTTCAGAAATTGAAAGTTAAATGTTGTGGTGCAGTAGGATCTCCAACACCTTACATCAGAAGGCAGTACAACCCGGGAGGATGGAGAGGGATGGACAGATACATAACAATGGTACCATTCTTAAGTTTCCCCTTACTATCCTCTATTCATAATTGGCAAGGATGTTATCTAAGGATTTTTTTAGGCCAATACTCATTGCTCATGCTTATACTGACAACCTTGTTGATGCTACCTGAGGCTACAATAAGTATTTAATACTAGTAATTTCCAGAAGTTGGTACACTCTGCAACACTGTAGCAGTTATAACAAAAGACAAGGTCAAACCTTAGGAACAGTCTCTATCGCTTATGTCCTCCTAAATCGATGTTTTCCAGGTTTGGGTGTGAATTGGAAATACCTGAGTGCTAAACAAAACACAAATTGCTGGACTCCACATCCGCAGACTTTCTGATTGAGTGGATTTAGAGTGAAGCCTGTGGATTTGCATTTCTACTGAGTTCCCAGCTGAGGCTAATGCTTCTTGTATGCAGGCCACACATGGAGCTCAGACACACTAAAGCAACCCAATTAGAGGACATTGTTAACATATTTACCAATAGAGTCTCCGGAGTTTTAACTGGCCAAACAGAGAATTTTTAATTAACAAGATTGGCAAGTCAATATGAAATTAATTAATGAATGTTAGAAAAGTAAAATATTATAATCAAGGTACAGTCAAGGTTCCTCTGAAAGACATAAAAATGAGCAAATTATAGTGGTTGGGGATACAAGAAAACATTTTCAAGGGAAGGAAATTTCTGAGTTCTAACTTAAATGAAGGATTGATTATGCAGGAGACAAAAAGCAAGCACTGTAAGAATGAATAGAAAGAAGTACAATAAAGTAGAATAGCGAGCTAAGAGGACCTAGACTCACTGCTGTCTGTTTATTCTATTAAGCACTACATTCTTTATCGATCCTCTTAGGCTTCTTAGCTCTCAGTAAAATGAGTCTATAATAGCACCTTTACCACACCGAGCTATGGTTAAATTACCTGAGATAACACAACTTAATGTGCAGAGCACAGTGCCAGGTTCAGGTGAGTAATTCACATGCATTGACAAATATGACTGATGATGGTTGACATTATTGTCTTTATAAAATCATCTCATTTGTGACCCATGCCAGCTGCTTCTTTCATAGCCTATAACTAAAGTGAAGAAGTGAAGAGAAGGTTTTGAGAAGTGAAAGCGAAGCACAAAGAGGAGGCGGAAGGAGGAGAGAGAGACATGAGCACCGTGGGGTGTGTCTCACGAAGAGCATAATGTATATGGAACCGAATGTCTTCTAAATTCTCATGAGAATTTAGAACTGTAAAACTCTGTTTAAGGTTTAGAAGAGGGACAGCTACAAGAACAGTTGTATATGTTAAAAGAATTATTTCAGGACATGATAAATGGATCCCTGAAAGCTAGCACAGAAGAAAAAATCAAATAGATAGCCACTGAATAAGTTAACCTAAGCTATGGCAATGATGAACATGAAAAATGAGCAGTGGACTCAAGAGATACTTGTCATATATGTGGTCTAAAGAAGGAAGTGGGGCAAGACACAGTAGTATAAAGCAATTTTTAGGTTCCCCTTTAATCTGAAGAAGAGAACAGGCTTTCAGAATTTTCAATTAAGTGTATACTTTGATTTTATACAGACTTGATAACTTATACAATTTATATTGATATTCAAAACAATACCAGAAGGACAATGGGTCTAAAAACAAATCAAACAAATGCTAATTATTAAGAGTCCACAAACTACATGAGAAAACATTATTGTTTTGAAGTAGCGTCTTTGACATAAAACATCTCAAGTCAGGCAAAAAAATAATAATTTCATGAATCAAGAATTCTCATCATTAAAGGCTAAGAAATGCACTTAAATAAAAAAACTGCACAAAAGACACCAATATCAATGTGAACTTGCATGTCCACATCTCTAATTCTTCTTCCAATTATCCCTGAGGCACATCATGACAATGGAGTTCCTTGGCTGCTGTGGAATGTCTTTCTTTATACTGTGAATATGTTTTATTACCATTGGTTAACAAACAAACTATTTTGGTCTATGGCAGGACAGAATATAGTTAGATGGGAAATCCAAACAAAAATACAGGAAAAAAGAAGGCAGAGTCTGGGAGATGCCAGCAGCTGACAGAGAAGTAAGCTATGAAGTAACAAGCCATGAGCCTTGTGGTAAAATATAGAATAATAAAAATGGTTTAAGTTGTAGGAGTTAGTTAATAATAAGCCTGAACTAATAGATCAAACAGTATGTAATTAATATTAAGCCTCTGAGTCATTATTTTTAAAGTGGCTTTGGGACCAAGCAGGATAAGAAACCTCCAACTACACTCAGCTTATGAATTTTTGTATTTAATCAGTCTGGCCTATTGCTCCCCTTGTGTACAGATGAACACTGCTAAAAGTTTGCAAAACATGCTGCTGGAAGGCATTTTTATTATTTGGGGGAACCTGGGTGGTTCTGCTGCTCTGATAAAAGTTAAGAAAGATTCTTTCCTCAGAGGATTGAGATGCAAATTGTACAAGAAGATACAAAGTTCCTGAGGATCCATAGTACGTAAGACAAATGCCCACGTTTGGTATTACCACTCAAGAAATAGAATGTGCACACATCATAGGATGTACATGACCACAAGGGAAACAAATATATAAAAAAGAAATGAAAGGGAAAAAGAAAGGAAAGAAGAGGAATGGGGAAAGAAAAAAGAGGGAAATTAAAGGAGAGGTGGGAGAACAGAAGAAGAGAGTAGAAAAGAAAAATCATTTAGTAAATAGATAACCTGAAACCCTGTAGAGCAAAGTTGTGTAAAGTTCTAAGCATTAGGGAATGACTCAAAAACTAAACTTCTCAGGATTAGATGGGGGTGGGGTGAGAGGATGTGTGGAAGGAATATGAAGAGGGGAGGAAGTGGAAACTTGAATTTGTATTTTTTTAATCTAAAAAAATAAAAAAGAATAGTAAATAAAACTTCCCAACTGCATTTTACTAATTCCAAAATCGATCAAACAGCGGTCAATCAAGGCACCATGGAAATGCTCAGTAATAATTCCAAAGGCAAAGATAAATAATGTGAATTATAGATAACATAATTAATCAATAAAAGTTGAATTCCACAATTTTCATAAGTGACACCACAAATAAGAAATCTATGATTATAGCTTCTCACACAGGTCAAGTTCTAAAGACTTTCCACAATTAGGAGCTCATTTCTTGTCCTATCCCGTGTAGATGAGTGCCAGAAAAAAAGAAGTTGCCATCAGAGCTGACTTCTTTAAGATAAAATAAAATCATATTTTCTTAAGACAACTAGGATCTACTGCTTACAGATTTCTAGTCAAAATGTCATGTAGTACTGGGAAGAGACAAACTAGGTCGTTCATAGATACTTCGGTGGCACCTATCTCTTTTCACATTCCCAGACTACGTGCAATGGCTAGAAGTGACTCCTCCAAAATATAGAAGTTCCTCTCCATCTTTCTCAACACTGCCTGCGCTTATGTTTCCTAGGCTTCCACACTTTCTTCTCACTAATCGCCACTCTTTGCCAGTGGTTTCTACGGCTCCGGGGGAAGTAGACAGCAGGGGATAGAGCAGATCCTGTTTCCTCTTACTGTGTCACCACCGTAGGTGGTACAACATACATGCACCTTTGCAAATGTCCATTAGATTTTATGCAATGCTTAGGAATAAGCTAAAAGAATACTTGAGGAGAAAAGTATTAAGTTCTCCAGTAAATCTTATGATTGTAGTCTAACAGGCAGGCACTTAGGAATGACTATATAAAAGTTAAAACAAAAATTAGGGCAACTGAAATTCCACTTATGCTATACCTTCTGAAACACATATATAAACCTAGAATAAGATAGAGGAACATGCCTTATTGAAGTTATGAAGTCCTTGAGAGTAGTCAAAGTGTCTCCATTATTCTCTTCCTCAGCTTTGCATACTGCCTGCTGCACATTAATTTAAATAAAAGGATTTCCAGTATTTTTATCATATTCCTGGAGTGTTTATCAACTAATGAAATTGTATTGAGTCATGACCAAATTGCAGTAAAAAATCTTTTTTATCAACTTTAAATTAAAAGAAACTGTATAATTGGGGCTAATAGGTTACTTATTTGCATGAATGAATATAGTAATCAATAAAGGAACACAAGCTGCCTAACAGTTACTAGAGAAGAGTATTATAATATAAATAATAATGAAGCCAAACTATAAAATGTATAGGGATATTTCATGATGAGGAAAATCACTTTTCCAAGCAACAAATAATTAAAGCAAACAGCACACACACACACACACACACACACAACCACATAAATACAAAGAATATTAGCAAATAAGCACAATTTCTATTGATTATTGTAAAAATTATGCATTTCATACATTTAAATCCTCTTCTAAACATTAAAAGAGCAAAATACTAGCTGCTGTCTTTAATTTCATAATGCTATAAGATTCATAATTCTCTTATTTTATTAAGGGGAAAAGAAAGATACAGACTTGAAGATTTTAATCAACTTCAAGTAAATTCTGTTTACTCTCAGTTCTTGAAACATAATATAAGATATTCATAAAAGAGGCAAAGTGAAAGTATAATTTTCAATGTACCGTAATTGAATAATTTTCAATAAATCATTAAAAAGATTTAATTAATTTCTAGGTTTTATATACTAACGACTTAAAACTAACTCATTCCATATTAGCACAGATAACATCCCTCTGTTAAAAACTTAATAACTTGATTCTCTGAGTACTTTCATCTAAAAATTACAGTGATCACAACAACATATAATAGGACACATTCTGATTTAACATCTGGGCCCAGAAATGCTCACCAAAAGTAGAATCTCAACATTGTATTTAAAAGCCAAGTTCAACTACAGTCCTTTTTAAAACATGTAAGTAAAACAGACATGCAGTCTCTGGTGTAGTTAGAGTCTCATTTATAGTTAGTTATACCTTTGAACCCAACATTGCCAGAGGAGTTAAAGGGGAAAATGCTGAATGACTTGCCAAGTGGATAAGCAGGAAAAAAATGTTAACAGGGTCAAAGGTAAATTGAATGCTAAGGCAAAATAGGAAGTTGAAAGAGATTTGTCAGTTTCTTCACAGAAACTCCTAACTTAAAGGAAGTTGTTGATTAGGAGAAAAAGTGGTTGAGAAGATAAAAGTGGCTTAAATTACTTCTTAGCAAGAAATCCCACGGTGGTAGCATGTTAATGAACATCAATTAATTCAAAACACCAGACTCACTCTGCCTCGACGACATCTAAAAGCATGGAAAAGACCAGTCCTACAGGGGTGGACTTAGCACAACTGGACTGAGTCAATGTGTACTGACCCCAATTTAGCCAAGTGAGAGATGACTGTTGCATTGGGATACCTGAGCTCCATTTCTGATATCAGCTGTAAAAAGGAGTTCTATTTAATTGTCCCTAAAATTTCAAAGACATCCTCTTATACAAGTCATTGGAAATTTTATAAAATGAATTTGGACACCAGTGTCCCAGCTATAACCATGTAAGCTGTCTTTCCTGGGAGTTGCTTTGTTCAGCGCATCTCAGTGTGCGCACTGTTTTGTATTGAGGAGAGGTAAGGCAGAGATTTAAATGTTAATGTTGTCCTTGATGCTACTGAAAGTTTATTGACTTTTTGAATTTTCAGCCATATGGGAAATATTGAATTAAAGTCTTTAAATTCTTTTTTTTTTTGGAGAGAACCTCAGTATTACTGTCTTGATGAACTGCAGAAAGTCAGTCATCATTATATAATCATGCTGTTTGGATACTAATATGGATATTTTAAATCCTTGACTTTAATGCTGTATATTTTTACCATTTATATTAGTATGTCTCTAGCAAATCATTTTCCCACTACTACATTTCATCTCTAGAAAAAAACAAGAGATGTCACCTTAAGACAAAGCATAAATAATAGCTATACAGAAATTATATAAAAATTGTAATATGAAAAAGTATGGCATATTAGCATGTCTACAAACATCAAAAAGTTAATCAAAAGTTTCTAGAATTAATAGAAGTGATTAGTGAGAACATCAGGTCAAAGTAACCCTTTGGGCAGTAAACAGAGACTTAGGAAGAAGACACATGCTATTAAAGTGGCAGAAGTTTGGCAAAAGTACACAGTATTAGAATGGAGAAGAAGTCTGATTGATCAGTTAAAATCTTTCACTTCTTAAGTTGCTGAAACAATAGATTTTAAATGTTTTAACTCCAAAAACAAAAGGTAAATTGTGTGGCCCAATTTAATTATTAAGCTATGCATACATCTGTCAAAACATCACATTGGACTCACAAAATATTTGACTACAGTTTGTTTAAAAAATATTGAAGGTAATGAGATACCTTGAGCAAATACACACAATATACTACCTCAAAGGAAATGAATCAATTCCTTAAAGAATATAAACCACAGCTCATACTATATGAAGTAGATAATTGTATAACTATTAATTATTAAATTGAATACATAATTACAATTCCCTCTCAAGAGTCTCTTGGGTCAAATGATACTACTGGAGAATATAAATTAACATTTAATGAAGACTCAATGCCAAATTTAAACAATCTCCTTTATAAAATAGAAGAGGAACATTTGCTCATTTATTGAATGAAACAAGTATTAGGCTAATACAAAAACTAGAATACTGTACAAATAAGAAAACCATAGGCTAGCAGTACTCATTAACATAAACACTAAGATCTTATCAAATTAGCAAGTAGAATCTTGCAATATGTAAAAAGAAAATCGTAGGCCCTATGATCAATAATAAAAACCTCTTTACATTGGGACACTAATAAAAATGTTATAATTCTATATCAATCTTTGCATTAAAAGCATATAACAAAATCAAAATGACCTTCCTCACAAAAGTTCTGAGAGAAGTAACAAGAGGGACTCATGGATTTGACCATGAGTACCTACAGTGATCCTACTGAAATTTTTGCCTAGTTCAAGATCCAGATATTTTTCATAAAAGTTATAAATTTCAAATAAAGATTTAAGATTGCACATTTTGAGTTGTTTAGCAGCAGGCATGGGTCTTTCAGAACTCCTATTCATCACCTTTAGCTGTCTAATTTCTTTTAATGCATTAGTTGAAAAAGCTGCATTTTCCTTTTTGGATTATTTTGTACCTTTGTAGAAAGATCAGTCGAAAATGTGTAATATGTGCAGTTCATTTATGATTTCTGTACTTTATATCATTAAATCAGTATATCCAATTTCAGGATGTGTGTGTGTGTGTGTGTGTGTGTGTGTGTGTGTGTGTGTGTGTGTGTGAAAAACTGCTATAGTTCCTTGGGCAAGGCTGAAGTCTCCTGGGCTTTCCCCCATGTCTATTGGTATTGTACTTATTCTACTTCAGCCCTGTACCCAAGAAGCTACAAGCAACTAAGGAATGTTAAACATGGAAGAAACAATCTTCCCTCAAAGAAAAGCACACCAATTAATTATCCAATATCAATGGTTAGCCCTCAAAACATCCATACAAGTAATATTATACAGACTGAACAGGTTGCACTGATATATTTATGTATATACACATATACATATGGAACAATAACTAATGAAAAAAGAAGACACAAATTTGGAAAAAAGGGCAAGGAGGTGTAAACGAGAGGGGTTGGGAGGAGGGAAGGGAAGGAAGAAATGGTGCAATTGTCTTACAATCTCAAAATAAAACATTAACAAAATAACTAAAAATACTACTCATCAATATAGAGGCACAACACTGAATAAAACCGCTGAGATGATCTCAGGAGCATATGTGTGGTGATAAAGAACTAGCCCCTAAAGTTTATGTGCGATATGATTCTATTTATGATTCATAAATAATGATATCATGGAAATGGAGCCATGCTGGTTGTCAGTAAGGAAGAGCTGCCTGTCAGAGGAAAGAAGGAACTATAAAAACAAAAAGAGAAAGATCGTCGACTGGATCATCGTGCTCTCTATTTTTGCCTAGATCAATAACAGCATTCTGCCTTAGCTATTCTACCACACTTTTGCAAGCTATAGCCAAACTTGTATGGAAGACACTGACTGAGGTATGAACAAAATCTCTTGACATTATTTTTCCTACAATTTCATGAAACACTACTATCATTTTAAATTAAAAGTATAAGTAAAACACTAATTGAAGAAGTCCAAGAATACTCAATAGTGTTTACCACTTAATTGATAATTTAGATAATAATGTTCTCCTTATATCTGGAATAACACTGAGTTAAAACTTCACCAAACTTCTCCAGGGTGGAGGTATTTCAAGGTGTTAAAAAAAGAGAAGAGATATTTAAATGTCAAATTATGTTGCATAGCATGTTAGCAATCCCTTCCCAAAAGTCAATTTAAAAAAATCAAACACATTCAGCATATATAGTAGATTTAATATCAATGTAATAAAAAACTTTATGAAAATTGGAAAGGGAAATAAGAAAGGCCCAGCAGAAAAGCAAAACAATAAAATGGAGAAGGAGGTCAGAAAATAAAATATTCCTTTCAGCTCTAGGACATAATATGGTACAAACTCATGCAGGCTCTGTGAATGGTGTCTCAGTCTCTGTGAGTTCATATGTGCTTCAATTATGTTGATTTAGAGTGCCCTGTTTGACGTCATCCATCCCTTCCGGTATTTAAGTTTTTTCCACCTCCTGAGCCCTGAGAGGAGGGATTTGATGGAGACATCCAGTTAAGGACTGAGTGTCCCAAGTTCTCTCACTCTCTGTACATTGTCTGGCTGTGGGTCTCCATTTTGTTCCCAACTGCTGCAGAAGAGTAGGTATTCTCTGATGAGGGGTGAGCAAGGTACTGATCTATGAATATAGCAGAATAGCTTTAGGAGTAATTATTTTATTCTTAATTCTTAATTAGAACGTTGCACTTTAGTATTTGTTTTTACCATAGACCCCTGGGCTATCTATTCTCAGGTTCTTGGTCATCTATGTAGTGTCAAATTTGGGCTCCATCTCATGGGATGGGCATAAAATTCAATTAGATATTGGTTGGTTACTCCCTCCAACTTTATACCCCCATTGCACTAATTTATCTTACAGACAGGACACCATTGTAGACCAAACGGTTTGTGACTGGGTTGGTATTTCCACTTCTGCTGTGGTAGCCTTCAGAGTATTTTCAAAGTTTGTCTTCGAGGTCAGCTGACCATCAGCCCATGAGGACAAAGGACAACAGAGATCATTGTATGGCACATGAACAAGACAGAGACAGTTCGGGAGACAGCTTTAGTGAAACTGCTCACCTTTATTCCAGAATACATGAAATATATAGGATTGGAGAACCTGGAGACAAACCCTGATTTGCATAAAATGGCATGCTCCTATCGCAAGTCATTGTAAGTAGTAGCAGGGTCCTATAACAGAGCCCCTATCAGATGTGCAGAAGGAGCGACTTCTAGTAGGAAATGTTGCCTAGGCTTTTCATAGACATAAATCAGGAATGCAGGCTTTGAGACAGCTTTCAGATAAGGTCAGTCCTCTGGTTCCAGGGATATTCTCCAAATAAGGGCAGGTAGAGAACAGGCAATCTCACTAGAGATGGGGAGGGGAGAGTCCCCATGTTGCTGAGCTTTGGAAATAAAACTGCCAGCCTTGATAGACTGCCACCTCTGACCAGCCAGCAAGGACTACCAACCTGTCCCAAAGATAGTAGCAAGTAAGAGTGAAGACTCTATATAGGCACGAGCTTGCCTTATCCATCTTCAGTGAGTTTTTTAGGTCTTGGTCTTTAGCAATAAGTCCTTGCCTTTTGTTTGTGGGGAGCACCCTACAGTCTTGACAATAGCCTGCATTGTTTGAGGGTTCACATGGGATACCTTTGGCCAACAACTTAAATATAGCACAATCTCAGTACTAAAAGCCTCAGTTAGAAACAAGAGATATACTGGAGACACCATCCAGAGCTTTGTATTCTCATTATTTGGCAATTTCATTTAGATTGCTTTCATATATGTATATATTCAAGGAAATTTCTACTGTATTCCCATACCATCTCTCAAATGACCCTTAAGTTTAACTGCTTTCTCCACATCCCCTATATTATACCCCTCTTCTCTCTCATACCCCACTCAATACTCCCATGTCAGTCAACCCCCCTCATCCTCCCATAACTATTAATTGATCTCGGTTGTAGTAATGTTTGTTTTATAAAGTTGTGTAATTGGTGCATAGATGGTAAGAATTTCAGTGGCCTCCTGGACGTGTGTGTGTGTGTGTGTGTGTGTGTGTGTGTATAATGAGGATGTAGTGTCGTTCCTTATCTCTTCTGATTGGCTTTTGCTTGAGTCTATTTTATCAGATACTAAAAAAGCTACACAAGCTTGCTTCTTAGGTTCATTTACTTGGAATATATTTTTTCCATTCTTTTACCCTGAAATAATATCTGTTCTTGATGCACATATTGTTTTGTTTTCCACTCTAGAGGTACATGTATTTTTATTGGTCAATTGTGATCACTGATGTTGAGAGATATCAATAAACAGTGTTGGCTATTTTGCTGCTATGGGATATGTGTGTATGTACATGCCTGCATGCACATGTGTGTGTTTGTGTGTGTGTGTGTGTGTTTGTGTGTGTGTGTGTGTTACAGTGCTTGGGCTGAGAGTAGGGGGTTTGAATTTGGAGGAGAGTGAAGATACAAAGCTCTCCTGTTTGCTTTGCTGGCCTACTTGCTTCTGTGGCAGGCTCAGTATGTAGGTTCCTATGGAATGCCTGTTAGCATTTGGGGCTGGGATAATAGGATGAATGGGGAGGAAGGTTGGAGGAGAAGAAGTGTTTGATATGCTGGAGGAGATGGAGGCAGAGAGAAGTGGGGAGTTGCAATAGATACAGGAGCTGCAATACAGTCTGTTTTAGAGTTGGGGGTAAGACTAGGTGATTGAATAAAGAGGCAAGGAAGAAGTGAGGATTCGAAGTTAAGCTCCTTTCTTCCATGGCTGGAGTGGCCTGTTCTCAGAGTCACAGTTCTGTTGCTGTGAAGAGACATCATGACTAAGGTTTATAAAGGAAAGTATTTAATTGGTGACTTGCTTAAAATTTCAGAGGCTTAGTCTATTATCAACATGGCAGAGACCCTGGCACTGGAATAATAGCTGAGAGCTCCATGCTGATCTGGAAGAAGAAAGAAAGACTTTGGGCTTGGCACAGGCTGGTGAAAGCCCAAATCCCACTCCTAGCTGAACACTTCCTCCAGGAAAGCCACACCTCTTAATCCAGTAATCTTTTCAAATAACGCCACTCCCTGCTGACTAAGCATTCAAATAAAGGAGCCTGTGGGAGTCGTTCCTATTCAAACCACTGCATCCACGGTTTCGCAGGGATTCTGAATAGAGGAGTGAAGTAAGGATGGAGACTCCTGTACTCTATGGGAGATGGGGGTAGGGAGGAAAGACAGGCTGCAGCAGGTGGTCTGCCGCAGAGCTGGAGACTGGGGAACTGAATTTGGAGGAGAGGTGGGAGACATGAAGACCTATACTTAACCTGTCTACTTTGCTGGTCATAGTTGATGGTGGTTCCCAGGGAATGCCTGCTCATGCTGAGGGCTAGGATAATGGAATATGTCTGGGGAAGAAATAATGTAGGAGAAGGCCTGATTGATCCCTTGGAGATGGGGGTAAAGAGGAAGGGGAGGCCACAACAAGGATCTACTAATGAGCTAGTGATGAGGCTGGGAAATTGGAAATGGAGGAGAAGGGGGACAGGTGCATTAGCCCACCTGTTTCCCTGGTCTGATTGGCCTGCTAGCTCCCAGAGAACATCTGTTGGAGTTGGGACCTTGAATAAAGTGATGGAGGGGTGAAAGGGAGGAGAGAAATCAGAATAAGCTCAATCCCGATAGATTTAACAAGCTCTCTTCTAGGAGCACAGTCAAAGCATCAGGAAGTATATGAGGAGAGTAAAGGAACTTAGATGTACAGAAAATGTGTGCATGCATCCCAGACGGAAAACACTTCCCACAACTGGAGTATCTATTTGTAGATGCTGTCTGCTAATTATAGCCCGTCTATTGTCCACCAATCAATACCAGTAGAATACAAGTTCAGAAGAGAAGAAACATGGCTCTGACAGCACAGGACTCTTCTTGTGATGGTGGTAGGATTCAGTGAGGTACCAACCACAACCAGCATACGGGCCTGAAAGCTATTCCTACACATCTCAGGGGCAGTCTGCCTTCTTATCACAGAGAGGGGCCCAGGTCTAGTGGTTTGAAGACTGATAAGAAAATGGTGGCAGCATAAAGTAATGCATGGACCTAGGTAAGAAATGCAGGACTGGCTCTCAGGGCCAAGACTAGGGTGGTGTGAATGGCACGGTCATGCTAGTAAGGAGGTGATGCTTTTTATTCGACCTTTTGATAATTTCAGTCAGTACCTGAATAATGTACCTCTGTGCCTTCAGTTTTACTTTTAGCATACATTATTAAAATTTGTTGCCTTGGAATGTTGAGTTTGATTCTGAGGTTTGTGGCCTTGAAGAGCCCCCAACATCACCTAACAAAGGGGTGTGAAGGGAATGTGTGTGTCAATAGAAAGACATGACAAAAAGAGACTGAGGCTTTTTCTTCCATCTGGTTTGTCCTATTCCAATTTGTTTGCTTCTGTTTTCTTTTTATCTTATTTTATCATTACTCTTTGAATGCCTCCTTGTTGTCTAAGAGAGACAGACAGTGTGTAGATCTGGATAGAAGGGGAGGCAGAGAGGAACTAGGAGAAGTTGAGGAAATGGAAACTACAATCAAGATATAGTTTATGAAAAAAAAACTATTTTCAAAATTTAAAAAAAGAGGCTAGAGAAATGGCTCAGAAAGTAAAGGTCTTGCCACAAAACCTTGTGGATCTGAGTTCCATTCCTAGCAGCCATGGAAAAACTGGGTACAATTGCAAGTGCCTATACTCCAGCACTGGGGAGGTGGAGATAGGAGCATTTCTGTGGCTTGCTAGCCAACAAGTCTAGCTGAATCCATTAACTGGTTAAGGGAGAGGCTGTCTCAAAAAGTAATATAGAAAAACTATTGAGAAAGACACTAGATGTGAACCTTTGGCCTCCACACAAACACATATACTCAAGTATGTGGGGTAGGGGGAGAGGGAGAGAGAGAGATCGGAGAAAAGGAAACCTAGGGAAGCCAATGATATTGGCATAAATATTTGTGAAGAGAAGATCCCAAGAGGACTTCAGCTAGGTGGGATTCCCACCTGCAGGAGAAAATTTCCCTTCGTTCTTCAGGAAGACAGTAGTAAAGACCACCACTTAATGAGTATTGATACAATATCAAGACTTAGGGTAGAAATCTTACTGAAATCACTATTAATGATGTTTACTTTTCTGTTAAACACATGTTAATAACTCTCAGTTGCACACATGAAGACATTTATCCAGGGCTAGATACTTAGTAAGTGGAGGAGTGTAGTTGGAGCTCAAGTCTATTTGAATTCAGAACATGCAGTCTTAATTTCTTCCTCATAAAGCAAAAGGGTAGTGAGAGACACCACAACAGAAGTTTCAGAATATCTAGGCTGAAATGTACTGACTCCATGTTTTCCTTCTTACTGTATCCTTTCCCCTTCTTGGAGTACACACAGCTTGTATTCCTAACCATAAGAAAAGACCAAAGTTTGTCTGCAGTTCAGTAATAAAAGACAGGCCGTGCATGTCCTAAAGTCAAGAGACAATTGTTTTCCCTAAACAAACAGGGAAACACATTCAGAACCTGAGGAGAACTTAGGACAAATATAAATAAACACCTATTCTTTGCCCATTTCAGTCACAGAACTAAAGCATTCAGTGTACTCTTCATCCAGACACAATGCTTCCCCAGGTGTCAAAGGCCCCTGAGAGTCAAGGAGTTCATCTCATCGGGCATGACCAGAAGAATGAGTACTAGAAAGTGAGAATAAGTGATGGTCACAGCATGTTTTATTTTACCTCCTGTGTATCTCGTATGTGTGGGCATAACAATATTGCTCACTGAAAGCCAAATGAGCTCCCGCAAGGTTGGCACATGAGATCCCATGAGGCTAGCCAAATGAGATCCATAAGTCATCACGGTCCCCAGAAACAATGCTTTTTACTTCGCTCTTCAGCCTGCAGCCTTAAGGGAGTGCTTCAGAAGTGTGAAAAATTCTGAAGAAAGCTCTCTGAGATCGTATCCCTAGAGTGTCGAAGGAACTATTCTGAAAGTGTTTTTATCAGAAAAACCAAGGTAACGGTAGCAATTGGTGTCAGAGGTGGGTTTTGTTTTGGAGTTGTCAGGATTTAGATTAGTCATGTTTTAATTATTAAATAAGAAGAGCCAGGCACCCTACAGTGGAAAAACTAGAGAATAAGGCCTTTGGGTTGTATCTGTCTAAAACTTTTATTTATAAAATAACCCCACTAAGATGTGAACCACACATGATTCTTTGTCTTAGTAATGAATTATAAGAACATAATAAATGTTCATTATGATAAAAATGATATCTATGTTTAAACTTCTAAAGAGCAAACAAGCTTTTTAAATTAAAAGCTAGATGGGGTTCTGTATATTTTGCCTAATTCTTACTAAAAGATTATTATCAATGCTGACAAGCCACTTCTCTCTTCAAAAGAAAGGCTTAGACATGAAGGATTTCCTTCTTGCTCTAGGGAAAAGGAGTTAGGGAAAGATAAGCAAAAAGTATGAGCCACTGTGCACCACGGTGTAGTACTTAATTCTGCCTTAACCTGTCCCCATCTTGAAGAAATGCACAGTGGCAGAAGTGTCAATAAAATTAAATCAAGCGCATGTAATGTGCTATTCTAGGGACAAAATGTAAGTGTCCGATACTCTTCAGAGTAAGCCCATGTTCATGTATAAGGCGCTGGTAAGAATTCGTGCCAGAGAAAGGCCACTGCATGGAAAATTCTACTGTAGCCATAATCCAAAGGCATGGCCAACAAGGGACCCTATGTAGGAAAATCATACCCTAACCGTAGTACGCTAACCCAAAGTACAGAGGTTCCATTGTCACCACTGCAAACGGCAATGCTCGGGGTGGGCAGCATGTGCTCAGCTTAGCTGTGTGCTATGACCTTGGGCACACTGAGAAAAAACTACAGTTCTCAGAATAGGCAGAGCTTTTTAAAACCAAGTAGTTCTATTTTAGACGCGTGTTGAGCCACATAATCTAAGCTTGGCCGGCAGAACAAAAAAGCAGGGTCACTTACTTCGAATCAGTGTGGGAACATTATGCTTCTTTCAAAATTATCAATAATGCTCACCTTAACATTGTACTTTCAGTCAATTTTGTCCAGGGTAGCTTCTGCTGGCCTTTCATCTCTGCTTCAAGTGCTTCTAGTGCCAGGTCTGTTCTATTGCCCAGTATTAAGTAGCAACCTTCCTAGGTTGCTTGAGAAGCCAGATTATACCAGGCATCCCTCTGAATAGCCTGAGGCAGATAAGAAGTAGGGAAGGGGAAGCAGACAAATTAATGTGAAACAAATTAGAGATGATCAAGATGAAAAAGAAAAATGACATTTGACGTATGTTATTCAACATACCACATATTTTTTTGTCTTAACAGTATTTCTGTTTGATAGGGAATAAGGAATTTTCATCTTTTCATTTAGGGTAACAGAAAACCAGGAAAGAACACAGCACAGTGAGGGAGCTTCAAAAACAAATCAACAACAGTTAATAAAAACAAAGGCCATGAATTTGAAGGACAGCAAAAAGAGGTATCTGTGTAGGACCCAGCCATGACAAGGTCAATAAAAGCCTGAGTCTCAGTAGTTTTTTCTAAGGCAATGCTTGGTTCCCAAAAAGACCACAAACTGAGACCACCCAGGCACCACCCACGAACAAATCATCCAAAGAAAATTTTTAACATTTTAACTATTGTAGATAGGCTCACTTGCTAGTACATACCCATCGCTTTTCACCAGGACACCTCTAGACAAATATCAGTCAGTCAGTGATCCTGAACCTTAGAAATCCCTCACCCCCACCTTTGCTACTACAAAACCCAACCCTAACTGAGCTCTCTGACCATTCTAATACGTTGGGCACATGGGGAGTCTCAGTTTTCAAACTTGTGTAGTATAAAGGATCTTTGCTTTTATATACAGAACTTGATCTCCTTGTTGGTTTTTAGGGGACCTTGCAGATCTGGACATAACATATGGAAGGGCTTGGAGGGATGATGTAATTATATTATAATCTCAAAAGTGAAATACATAATAAATAATTAAAACGCAAATCATACTCTAGAAGAATTCTTGTAAGTGGTTCTACAAAGGATATTTTTGAGAGACCACAATAAAGACATTATAAAGAGGAAAAACAATAGAAAGCCTTCAGAAGAAACTTAGGTAGAATTCACCAGCATTCTCAAGCTGTATCCTAACTCTTTCTTTTTCATCACTGAGCACAGAGGACACAAGGTCTTCATGCTCACAGATTAGGAAAATCAGAGCTGTTAATCTCACAGACTTTTTCTGTTCTACAAAAGGTTTTTACACCTGTTTCTACCCAGAAAGCTGGGATGAATTAGTTAATAACCTGGTGATCTTTGCTTCCTATAAGTATAGGGCTCACCCAAATATCCCAGGCTATTCTATTTATACCAGATTCTTTATAGATGTTTCTCAGTCATGAGAACTCATTCTTAAGAAAGAAGTCTCATGCACTTTGCAAAATAGTTTACTATTATGTTTATTGCGGACTCCTCTTCCTTAGACCTTCCTGAACATTGTTTCTCAGCCAACAGACTCCATTCTTGTGGAAGAATTAGCAGGCACTGCGCAAAAGGCACACTTTGCCAGGGAGTTCCCATGCAGTCATGCCTGAAGCTTTTTTGTGATGACTGTCATGAGGAAACTTCTTTCCAAAATTTCTCTGTGCTTAAATATGTCACAGCTAAACTGCCAGGGTTGAACTCTGGAAGATCGAACCAACATCAACTAAGTCGTGATGAACCAGATTTCCTTCTCGCTTCAAGAGGATCGTCATCCTGTAACTGTGGTGTGTGGAGGAAGTCCCACAACTGAGACCTGTCTCAGGTACCTCAGAAACCAGCATATACCCAATCAAAACTTCCCCCTCAAACTTTGGCTATTGAACTTCATCCTAGAGTTACCTTCTGATGCTGCTGGTTCGATCGTTCATTGCCATACACATTTGATCCCACAACACAGCCTCCGCTCAGAGCCATTCTACAAGAGACAGACCCTTGGGTTTTGAGGGCTGCCTATTGTTGTCATGTGTTTTATGACATCATTTTCAAATAATGACAACAAGTTCCTAAACTATTGTTGTCTCCATCCCAAACAAGAGACTTGTTTCACATTGAGCCACATTCAAGACAAACTGTTCCCCTCCGTGAAGGCCACAGTAACAAAGACAGAATGGGGGAATTTCCTTGCTGAAATGCGGCGAAGATTTGAAAAGCATTAAAACGTATTTCACTTTTTCTCAGTTCAAATGGACTGAAAGAAAGGGGACATTTATTTCCATGACTACTTCAGGTAAAGCCTCAAATCCTCCAGTTTCTCTAAAGTTTTTCGCTTTTGTGTGTGAGATCGCACTTTCATCAATAAACCCATAAGGGCTTTACAGCTCTGCAATCCTTGTAAGCAATCCCAATATGATTTAATGTTATTTTCTGGGTTTTGTTCTTCACCTCAACAGCAATTCAGAGCAGATTATAATGAATCCATTTTTGTTTCTATATTTCCAATTGCTTCACAAAAATACGCTTTTAAAAGCAATCAGAACGATTCCACTGTTGCAGAATTGTCCTATACTTCTGTACAGGTTTGGAAGAAACCTCAAGAGTTCGTAACAGTCCATTTTGTGACTGCAAAGCACAGTGAAACTATCCCCGGGAGATAACTGTCCCATCTACGTATAAAGATCAACAAAAGTATGACACCACAATCTCCCTCTACCATGGCAAATGTTGAAAGTGCTTACCAATGACAAACACATTATTACCCATATAGTCTCACACTCTAATTAATCCTGTTTGTTTAACAAAGAAAAGATAGGCTAGGTAAATATTCATTCTAACTTAGCTTACTATCATTTACTGGATGACTTTTATATTCAAGAACTGTAATGAGTTAAAAACTGAAATCTGGCCAGGTGGTGGTGGTGCACAACTTTAATCCCAGTAGACACACTAGTTTGCATAGAAACTGGACAGCAGTGGTTTATGTGTTTAATCCCAGCCCTAGAGAGGAATATAAGATGGAAAGAGACAGATATCAGACACACTCATTCTGAGATTCCTGGATGCACAACTGCCATTTCAGATTGAAGTAGAGGTAAGAACCAGTGCCTGGCTGTTTTGTTTTTCTGACCTTCAGGCTGAACCCTATTATCTGTCTCAGTTTTTATTAATTGTGCTACAGACACCGAACATGAAAAGGGGAACTCTCACAATGCCCTACCCCCGCATGAAGAATTACCAGGCAATTAATGTATGCTAAAATAAGGAGAATCAGTGTTCTCCAAGGACAAACTCTACCCCGATAGGTTATCAAATCCCAATGATCATGCTTAAATACATACATATATGAGCACAACTAATATATTAAGTGGGGATACCTTTACATATATTTGCATATGTATGTATTTAACATATGCAATATACATTGCATATATGTAACAATAATAATTAAGTAGAAGAAATAATAAAGCTGAGGAGTGGGGGGACAGAATGGAGAAATAAGTGGTATGGGGTGATTGCATAAACTCAGGTATGAAATTCTCAAAAAATAAACATAAAAGGTTCTCTAAGAGTTTTACACAAAAATATAATGAGTATTAGTCATTTTTCATCTCGAATATTCTCTCACACTGCCCTCTTACCACTGGAATCCTTCTTCCCTTCTTCTCAACAAATCCCTCATCATAGGTGCATGCCTGTGGATGTATATGTGTATGTCCACTGAGTTTAATTACGGTTGCTTGCATGAGCATAGACACGAGATTGGTTTAGAGCTTGGGCCACTTATCGGCAGTTACACCAGAGAATGAGTGACTTTCCTTCCCCTAGCAAACACTGTCAATCATCCCTCCTTATGAGGGAAAGGCCTCATAAGATCCTCTCCCTTCCATGATGAAATGTTTATTGGCCCAGTTTTGTACATAAAATCTGCATGGTAATGAATTCCTAGTTGGAACATTTGTATTGTGTCCAGAACTCTTTTTATAATCTCCTCACTATTCTCCAGCTCTTATATTCTTTCCAAATCCTCTTCCATAAGGTTCCCAGTATCTTGTAGAGGGATATATAGATACCTCAACCAGAACTAACCACTGCACAGTCCTTTATTCTCAGCAGCTTGATCACTCAAAATTTTCTAATAGTCAAAATTTTCTAATAGTTTTTAATACTGTTTGCTTCGTATTATGGTTTTCTTTCTTCCACGAGCATGACAGGATTGCATGTTCTGCTTCTTTTCAGGAGACCATAACTAACTGTGGTTTACTCTGCCCTGTGAAGTACAAGTAGGTGAAGAGGTAGAAGGCTGTGAAAACCTAGGATTGACAGGGAATACTGACATATTCCTTGGATCTGCATGCAGTCTGGCTGAAAATAGATTAACTATGTCCTTTGTTACTGTGACAGAATGGCTAATGAAAGAAAGTTAAGGAAGGCAGGGTTTATTTTAGCGCCCAACTTGAGTTAGATATTGCCTGGAGAAAGCAAAGCATCCAGAAAGTTAAGTGGCTGACCACATCACATTTAGTCAGGAAGCAGACACAAATGAATACTTTTTCATTCAGTTTGGAACTCTAGGGCATGGAGTGGTAACATTCATTTAGGATGAAAAAAAGTAGGAGTAGTCCTACTTTGACTAACCCAATCTAGAATCAACATCAGAAGCACAGAGGTTTGTCTCCTAGAAGATTCTAGATTATAAAAAGATGAAAATCAAGTTAAGCAGGAGAGATTCTGGACTGTTTATTACTATTCCATACTAGTAAATGTAGACAGATGTAATAACTGTTTGATTTTATACAATGAATCTGATTTAGCCACAAGAAAGGAAGTAACGGTTATTCTAAGTAGAAGACAGTACAAGCATAGGCACAGAAATGAAAGAGTTCCTGAATTAGTATGAGAACATGAAGACTAGAATTGACCTCAAGAAGCAGCAGACATCTGTCATAAAGTGACTGTAACACCCATGGAACTAAGGTGACTACCAGTCCCTTCACCTTGAAAAAATATTAGAGAGCTTTCTCCTTGATTCTAGATCACTGGTTCTCAACCTCTTGGGGCTTGAATAACTCTTTCACCCCGGTCACTTAAGACCATCAGAAAACACAGATATTTACATTAAGATTACAGAAAATTATAATTATGAAAATTATATTATGAAGTAACAAGGTGGTGCAGGACAATTGTCAATATTCTGTCAATTATGTTTTAAATAAATGCTGATTGGCCAGTAGCCAGGCAGGAAGTATAGGTGGGACAACCAGACAGGAAGTAGAGGTGGGTAAATGAGAACAGAAGAATTCTGGGAATGAGGAAGCCCATTCCTTCCCAGTCCTGGCCCATCCACTGAAGAAGTAGGATTTGATTGCCTCAAACATATGTTACCTTAAAGGTAACATAGATATGTGGCTAACATAGATAAGAATAATGGGTTAATATAAGTTGTAAGGGTTAATAAGAAGCCTGAGCTAATGGGCCAATCAGTTTATCATTAATATAGACCTCTGTGTGATTTCTTTTGAAATTGCATTCAATCCATTCATTCTATTTTACTAGAGTTCTATGGAAGAACAGAAGGGAACTATATACATGTATTTAATTAATTGAAATCAGCTCATCTGTGTGGAGCTGATTGGCCAGTGGGACCTGTGGGACCTGGTGGGAGGACAGAAACCTCAGTCAATAACAAGGTAAATAATTTTATGATTGGGGAGGCACAATTGTATTAAAGAGCCACAACATTAGGAAGATGGATAACCATTACTTTACATTGCTTTTCTTTTTATGACACTTTTTTTAGAAACCTTACCATGTAAAATTGTTTCCCTACCCCTTGATATGTAAGCCTTCTATACACAAAAATATCTTTCTCAAGAATCTGGGAGCCATCCCACTGAAATATATTGTAGCGATATTTTGTTTGTCAAAATATTTTCTCCCTTTGGATGTTTAAGGAAAAGAATTTTAAATTATAACAACATTCTTAATAAACAATGCTAATATAATTACTTATATTAATCCCTTATAATTTTAACTCTGCATGCACTAGAAATCCTAACAATATTTTTCAAAATGATTACTAAAGATGGTCAACAAATTAATCCCAAATTTGAATCCAAAGCAGAAAGTTCTTTACAAAACATTATGAAAAAATTTCTTCCCAATTGTCTTCTGGAATTTCCATTCAGTATTTTTGGACTATATTTGACCACAGGAAACTGAAAACATAAATCCAGGAATAATGGAAGACTAAAGTATATATAACAACATAAAAATTGACCACAGCCATCAGTTTCATGAAGTTTACTTATAACATTTCTACTTCACCATCTTATGTCACTCTAAGGAAAAGGTGTGAAGATATTGTCTGATGTCCCTGTGCTTCAGTTTTTCTTCTTCTAATATAAACACGGATTTACCAGAGTGCCTCCCAGACAATAAATCCATTAATAATATTTATAATCCATAATCATATAGTAAACAAACACTGCAGCCATTTAATGACTTTTATGAGAAAAAGAATGATAGATAAGTGTATAAGGAAGAATGTATTTATTAATATAGAATTCTATAAACCTAATAAAGTGGTTCTCAGTGTTTTTTTTCTAATGTTTAATCCTTACAAAACTTGAATATACCCTTAAAGAACAGGTTTGTAGGCATGGTAAAAAATTAACTTCATTTGTCAAAATGATGGGATCTCAGAGTTCTCAGGTAGTTAACAAAAAATTATTCTGAGAGGCCCTTCTGTATTTGTGTTGATTTCATTGGTTGAACAAAGAAGGTGCCTTGGCCTTTTAATAGGACATCCCTTAGGTGAGCGGAGTAGACAGAACAGAATGCTGGGAGGAAGAAGGCAATGAGGCAGACGCCATCATTCTCCTGCCCGAGATGGACGTAGGTTACACTCTTGCCAGTAAGCCACAATCACGTGGTAATACACAGACTAACAGAAATGGGTTAAAGCAAGATGTAAGAATTAGCTAATATGAGGGTAGAAATAATGGGCAAGGCAGTGATTTAGTTAACACAATTTCGGTGTGATTATTTCAGGGCCTAAGCTAGCCGGTAGCGGGAAATGGGCCCATTCTTCCACTCCTCTTATTACAACACTGAGTGTTTCTCTGTTTTGTTTGTGATTAACATTTATGTCACTAGACAGAGTAGATTGAATTTCTAAATATGGGTGGATGCCACCGAATCAACTGATGCTTGAACAGAATAAAATTCTAGCCTTACCCTTGGTAATACAGAAATCTCCTGACTCATAACCTTCCAACAGGAAGATCAGTTTTTAACTGCTTCTATAAGACAGAGCCTATTTTAGGTTATAAAACAGAAGGGATTTGTCAGGCTCCACACAGATGAGCTGATTTCAATTAATTAAATACATGTACATAGATCCCTTCTGTTCTTCCATAGAACTCTAGTAAAATAGCATGAATGGATTGAATGCAATTTCAAAACTGTTGAACTTGTGATTCATCTGATATATTTGATTGTATTTATTTACTTATTGAAGGGGGGGTCATATCACAGAAGTGGAAGTCATAGGCCAACTTAGGCAGGAGTTGGTTCTGTCCTTCGACTATGTGGGTCCCAGAGATCAAAGTCATCACCAAGCTTAACAACAAGCACCTTTATCTTCTGAGCCATCTTGCTGGGCTATATTTGACCTACTACACAGAATGAAAAAATGCATTAAGTTGACTTAGATTGTTAACTGTATCTTTTCAGCTTAAAATAACAAGCTTCAACACTAACATTACCAAAGAATTTTTCTAATATTCTTCATCAGGTTCTAAGTAGCTTCAAATGGGTATGATAGCATAAAGCTATAAAAAGTATTTATCTTGTATGAGAGTCAATACTCGCCAATACGGACAGAAATCACGCTTTTTACCAGAATGCAAATCACAGAAGGAACTCTGTCCTATTCCTGCTCCATTTTCAGTGCTTTGAAGAGTATTTGGCCCATGATAGACATTCAATAAATTTTTAAAATGGAACAAATAAATGAATTCATCACAGCAGGCCTGCAGATACACTCCCACAAATATACACTAAACTGGATTTTATATTGCAGTGCTCAAGGTTCACAACGCCTGTGTTTAAGACCCACTCTAAATAGAGTTTCCACAATGACCACATTCAAGAAGAGCATAACTTTTGATTCCAGATTTTTTCATTAATGGCTTTTGACACTATACTTTGTATGAAAGAGACTGAGAAAAACAGAGACTCGGAGATACAAAAGGAAAACAGAGATAGATAACCACCCTGCAGGAAATGACTCACTAAAGAGCTCATGTCTGCTGGGCTTCCTGACAGCACACAATATTTTTTCAGCAGAGATATATAAATTTAAATATATTTTTTTCAATTCCTTTTTTCCAATAGTCAGTGCAATATAATGGATTTGTTTTTCATGAATTGGTTTCTAAATTTTTCCATAGAAAACTGAAAGAGGTAAGAACACAATAAATGTCAGGCCTTGATGTGACTATAAAAGTTATTCAAAGTCCAGCTTATCAGAGGCCATGAATATAACCTTTAACAATGCCATAAAATAGGAGAAAGACCACAGGATTCAGATTTAGTAAAACTGTGCAATCCTAACCAATTGCTACTTAACCAAGGCTGAGAAGGGAAAATGAGTCTTAGCAGTACTGCATTGAATTTAGATAGCAGGAAACTCAGCTCTCAAGATCAAGTTGAAAAATAGGTCGTTCAAGCCCAAAGAAGCAGAAGATGGAAATAATGAGAGTGAACTGAAAGGCAAGGTCATTCAAGAGCTTTCAAGGCAGCAGCAGTAACTAACATTTTATTTCCCTTAATAGAGTGTTTGTGTCACAGAAAAGTCTAATAACATAATTTTCATTTACAATAAATGCCATTCTCACATGCATAGTGACTAAGAAGAAACAGCAAGCCCAGCCTTATTTGCATATCCTTATCCTCTGGTTTTGAAGACTCAACTGTATGCGAGGATTGCAGTCACGTCTGCTGCAAGACTGCAAGCAGGACTCCAGGTGAGTGGCAGCAGGTAGCTCCTCGAGCGGCAAAGTGATTGTGTGAGCCTCAGGTGTCTGTGACCTGAACAGAAACACAGGTTGTCCTTTCCACTATTAAGACAATTTATCCCCATTTTCTTCCCATGCAGAATGGGAGATAAATGTGAGCATGAAATAAGGCTGACCTGATTGGCCTATTTTAATCTGTTCAAGTCCATTTCCTCCATGCCAGCAAGTGTCCTTCAGCTGGAGAAATTCAACAACGGTGTGTGCTGTCTTTATTCACATACATTGGGAACAGGATGTGCAACAGTACTTTATGTTAGGGAATATACATTTTGTTTTCCTTTGTCATAAGCCAGGCATGATTTAGGAAATCTGTATTATACAGAGTACACAGGATTCTCTGAGATTGAAGGGTCTTAATTTTCCTGTACAGGGATAGAGATGATAGGCCCACAAGTATTTCAGTAGTTGTATAAGCTTCTATCACCTCCCAAATATTTACTAGGAAATGAAACACATTCTTACTTGGATGTCTTTACTAGTTGCTTCAGGTTTCTTAAAAACAAGTTTGAATAGAACTATTTCTTCTGAACTGTTCAGGAAACTTTTGTTTCTCTTAAGAACAAACAAGTATTCTTGACTATGCCTGGTTACAAACCAACACTCCAAATTTTATTTCATACTATATGAAACAGAGTATTGACTATGTAACTATAAAACTTAGAACCCATATTCCAATTTTCATATTTTATACCTGCAAGTCCACAGGGCTTTTCTTCCGCATTGTCAAGTTTTCTATTTACATCTGCCCACCACTAGACGTTATTAACTTGACACGACATTGTATATCATTGCCATGAAGGTGGCGTAAAGATTTATGCCCTAGTCATGAAGAGTTGACAAGTCCTATTTTCATTTCACAATGGATGAATGCAAATCACGTGGCCTTAATGTTTCAGAAACAAAGTTATCACTGTTTGACATTCTTTTTGAATAGAAAAAAAAAAATGCTTGGCCTCTGAACACAGAATCACACACAGGCTAATGCACGTAAATATTCACACATAAATATAATTTCCTTTTAGGTGGATGTGTGTTCTGACAACTGAGTATCTTTCTATAACCTTGGACTTCAATTTCCTTGTCTTTAGATCAGCGCATTAGGTAAATATGCATGGCTTTATTTTTCATTCGTGCTGCTTATCTCTAGTGTGTGGTGGGTTTTCGTGAAGCACTAAGTTATGAGGGATTCTGATTGATGCACTGACTGTTTTGCATATTGATTTGTAACTGGCTTTCTCATTTGTCTTCACAGTTCCATCTTTCATGAATGGCAGTCGTTCCCAAACCCATCATATGATTACAGAGATCAGATGTTCTGTTCATTTTAGCCTCAGGAATCTCTGAATATGAAATATTGTTTTATCAAAGTCTATTTTTATGTTTAAAATGCATAATAGTTTCACTTTAAATATTATACAGATCTGGCAGTGTGCTTAGACATCATTGTGATTGTTCGTTTTTCTCTTCTCTATAATCAAATACCTGAAAGAAGCAATGGGGAAGGGGCTATGTACTGATTACTTATCCACTTCATTTATCATTTGCTTACCTATTCTGGTTCTGGGGTTGAACCCAAGAGCTCCTCCACATGAGGCAAACATTTTCTATTGAGTTATATTCCCAGCCCATTCTTTTCCTTTTGAGACAGGTCTCACTCCTTTGCTCATAGTAGCCTTGAAAGAACTCTGCTTCCCAGATTGGCCTGATAAGTGGTTTAATTCTGAATTGTAGTTTTGAAGGGTAGAGTCATCATGACATTTAAGGCAAGGTAGAAATCATGGTAGTGAAAGCCATGAGGTAGAATTCCTCATGCCATGAAGCGGAGACCAAGACAGAAGTGAGGCAGGGCTAACACCCTCAAAAATAGAAACAAAAACAAAACAAAACAAAAGCAAACAAACAAACAAAAAAACACACTCCAGTGGCCCACCTCTGTCAGCCAGGGTCTACCTCATAAGGTTCTGTCGCCCTCCTAATAGCACCAGGAGACAATAAACAAGTGTTCAAACACATGCTCCTGAACAGCACAATTTAGACGCAAACCACAGTAATTACAGTTGTGTTTACAGCACCAGAGTAGCTCTGACATCTAAGAAGTACAGACATAGGCTATTTTCTCCATTATTATCCCAGTGCCCATATTGAGTGCTCAGACATGCTTTTGACTAAAACAGGTAGGTTGACAATAGGAAAAATAATCATCTTTAGTAAATTCTATGATTGACTTTGAAAGTATAAATGTAACATAGCATAGGGTTTAGAAATCAGTCAGTTTGCTCCAGTTCTGATTCCCAATGATAAAAGTAATAAATAAAAAAGTTCACTTTATCCTAATTACAGGGACTCAGTCTTGGTACTCAGAATATTATCATCTCAGTTTCAAGTTCAAAATTCCCAATGACTGTGCTAGGAAAAAATATTATAGTGAATTTATCTTTGGGTCAGATCAATTCTCATGAACCATCCCTCCCCCAATGGTCCCATTCAGTAAAGGATGAAGAGAGATTAGAAAGGAGAGGCTCTGGATACAAGAGGTGACAAAGGGCCAGGAAATTTACTATCTTCAGACGTCATTCATGAGGGGAAGCAGTTAAGGTTTTCCTAATGTTAGACTGGAAGCACATGAACTTGTACTGTGTTTCCTAAATCAATCTCAGGGAAGCTCTCCATTTCCTCTGAGAGCTATGCAAACCCTCAGAGAAGGCAGAAGTGGGGCATAGTAATTCATCTGTTTGGTCTAAGAACTGCAGAGCTAAAGATCACCCTTAAGGTTTCTGTCATCAAGCTTGAGTAGAACATCACAGAACCTCCAAGAATCTGCAAAAGGGTCTGAGGGTGAACTCTGAGACAAAGGTCATATGTCCAAAAGAGATCTCATAGACCTGTGGGTTGATACCGCTTGTGTTCAACTTTGGCCATAAGATAAGGAGGACACTATATATAACAGCATAACGGGAAAGGACCACACAGAACAAAGGTCATTCTACTACAGAACTTATATGAATACCTAAAGGATGATAACTTCTCCCACCCAATGAAATAAATGCCAACTTTCTTTCTCCTGACTGCAATAAAGTCCATACTTCAATGATTAACATTATTATTCTACTGAGTAAGGGACTAGCAGGGATGGATGTATCTTGCTAGGATGGGAAAATAAAATAGATAGTTATGGATGGATGGGGGAAGCAGTGAAGGGTATTGGAACAAAATGATCTAATAACGAGATAGAGGGAAGAGGGGGACAAGAGAAGAAATATAGGGCACGACAGCTAAAACTAAGGGCCATTTGAGGGATCATATGAAAACCTAAGCTTCCTAAAAGTATTATTAAGTCAATCTAAATGAAATTGCCAAATAACAAGGGAGACGGAGACCCAACTGGACATCTCTAATCACCAAATTAAGCTTCCAGTAAAAGGAATGGGTTACATTTAATCAAGTAGTTGATCCAAAGGATCTCATTGGCATCCCCCCCAACAAGTGAGGATATTGAATGGTTATTTATTGCTCTCCCTAACTAACAGGCCCTACTGCTGAAGACAACACCTACACAACTCACTGGCTCCAGAAAAGTCAAGCTAGAGTGCACCTAGAGCCTTCATCACTAAAATTTACATTTAGAAACAAGGAGACTTATACAGAAAATGGCAAATAATTTTTCTCATGTTTGTATAAATAAATTTCAGAATTAAGATCTCAAATTCAAACCATTATTTCATTATTGTGTAAGCCAGATACCACGTTTCATGTTAGAAAACATGAAAGTAAATCATCTGTATTCCCTATTCATACAGAGTTTGGGATTTGCCATGAAATAAGCCTGAAAAGAAAATGGTATTGAATAACAAATATAGCTCTTTTTAAAATTATTTATTTTTACTTATGTTTATATTTCTATAAACACATGTGAGGAGGTATCACTGGAGGCCAGAAGAGAACACTGGATGTCCTGGAATGAGCTGTACAAATTGGTTGCTAGGAACCAAATCTTTACAAGAGCAGCAAGTGGGTTTACCACTGAAGTATCTCTTCAACTCCCAAAACAGAATTCTTTACCTTCAGAAACCAAAAAAAATTTGGATGGGGGGAATGATTTTATTATTACCAGTGAAATCTCTCTCTCTCTCTCTCTCTCTCTCTCTCTCTACCTATCTATCTTTCTTTTCTTTTTCTTTCATTCTCTTTCTAACTTTCTTTTTTTTTCTTTATTTCTTTCTTGAAGCTCAAAGGAATTGTATTAGAGTTTAAAAAGGAAAACTCGAGGGCAGGCAAACTATAGACTTCAGGTAAACTCAAAAGAAGGCAAACTGTAGATTTAGTAATCTCCAGAGGACAGTGAGAAGAGGGAAAGAGGGGTGTGCTCTTTCAGTTAAACTCACATAGAGATCTGCCAACAATTTAAAGACAATAACCTGAAAGCCATATCTAAATAAAGATTTGGACCTATGAAACAGTGGGAGAAGTATGTATGAGATTCTAGAGTTAAGAAATAGTATAACTTACTCAATGTGTTGATAAAAATGTTAAGTATTTAGCAAAATTTGCAACATCAAGGAAGTAAAGAGGAAGTAGAAGTAGTAATAGGAAGAGTCCTTTTACATTATGGTGAGAAACTTGGATCCTAAAAATAAATTATGAAATAAATAGATTTCACAATTTAGATATTATGAAATTATAAAGCAAGTATAAAAAAATTTATAAAAGCTTTTAAACAGAAAGCCAAAGGTAGAAATTCTCATTTATGAAGGATCCTTCCAAACAGAGGAAAGATTAAAGACATTGAGATCATTTAGGAAGTTATATAAGCAAACTCAAAAACCAGATCTTCTGTCTTAATACCCTTTGTCCTTTTGTATATTTTCAAATACATAAGATAGCTTTGGGCAAGAAGCATAGACTCTAAATCTATTCTTGCTGTCCGTACTCTATCTTCAACCATTTCTATATTGATTACAGATGACCTAGAGCAAGAAGTGAACCTTCAGAAAATCAACCTCTAGCATCACAGAATGGCAGGGTCATAACTACATCATGTTATGCTAGCTTCATTTAGGTTGCTGTGACAATACATCCTTATAAAAAGCAACTTAAGAGGGAAAGGACTTACTTTAGTTCAAAACTCCAGGGTAAAATCTATCATCACAGGTAAGTCATAGTAGTTGGGATTTAAGACACCTAGTCACAACACATCTGCTGTCAAGAGCAGAAATCATCAAACATATGTGTGCCTGTTTCTGCTCACTCCCTTCTCTATATTTACACAGATCAAGACCAGTACCCAAGAAATGTTACCACCCACAATGAACTGGCATCCCCACAAAGATCAATATAATCAAGGCAACGCCTGAGACTCACTCTCTGGTCAATATGATCTAGACAGTTCCTCATTGGAACTCTTTTCCCAAGTGATCTTAGATTCCATATGGAAACAGAGAAATGTGTCTACACACATTTAATCTGCCAATCAGAGCCTTCCTTTTCACTATCTGGAGAATCCTTAGAAGTGAAGGCCGAGATGTAGCAGGTGTTAGAGAGTGAGTCAGATTGGAGGCCTAGTAGAGTGTGTTTAGAGAAGCCAGAAATGAGAAAATATTCTAGAAATATCTCCCTTGAATTTTGTAAAGTGTTTTTCCCCTCTTCTGTCAAAGAAATCTCAGTAAAAAAAAAATTGGTTTAAGATTCATACTCAGGGAACAATGTTATTTGGGTCGATATGGAAATAATCTAATTGTAGCCAATGCTCTAAATAATCTGATTGCTAGGCTGCCCCAATGATCAGAGAAAACTCTTAGGTTTGGCTGTAATTCTCCATTCTACAGTTTCTACTCAGTGGACTGGAGTTTATTTCCGAGATGCCTCAGATGAGTCTTGCGAAGAAATAGAAAAGTCCTTCCATCTGGAGCTTCAGGAAACACTTGATTACCTTCCCAGTAAACAAAACCGACTGGAGCAAGGCATGATGATGAAGGTATTTAAGCCCAGCACTTGGGAAGATGAGGTGAGCCCAAAACAAACCAGGGTACATTGTGCCATTGTGAGACATTCTCTCAAAGGGAAAACAAGCACAAAAAGCAACAGAGCTTAAGAGTGGGCTGGCAAATGAACTCAACTAATTCAGAATCACTCTAGAAACACATTGTGGATTCAAATTATTCAGTTCTCTAAGGTTGCCCACAGATGACTGTCAATGGGTTAATTTAATGCCCCACATTCAAAAGAACAGACTCAGATTCAAGGAACCAGTGGTAACCCCAGTCTCATCATAGCCACAGGTGCTCTGAGGTCTTTCTACAATGGGCACAACCTCTAATAGTGCATGTCTGCAGAACAGTTGTCCTGAGAAGAGTGTGAGCATTCTGGTAATGGGACTACAAACAAATCCAGTGCGTTCAAGGGCTATACTGTACTTAAAGCTTAGAATTTATGAGCCTACATCTTTCACTCAGCTCCCAGTTTCTCTCCAGCATTCTGTTGAGCACTATAGCTGGGGTGGCTCTCTTAGGTCACGAAGGAATATGTGCAAATCTAAGGATTTAATCTTCCCTCTCTTCTGTAGCCCATGCTATTTGAGCTTCCTCTTAAGGGGATAGCAGAATCTATCATAATCCCCAACACCTGTCATATAAGCAAGAAGAGATTTACTATCTTTATCTGAAGGACTATTTATTATAGCAGAATACAAACACTTCATAAAGGCTGAGTCCTGACTTCTGCTGGCTTTGGACTTGAAATAGTCATGCAGTTTTAAATTGGGACAAAATCTTTTGTTCACAGTCATTACTGGATTCTGCATTCAGTCCTAAGGGATTCTTTTGACTGTTCCATGTCTGCAGGCTTCCCCACCAAGAAAAATACTTCAGAAATCGGTGATGTGATAGTGATATAATAAAGGCATCTATGACCCCCGACTTCAACAAAAGTCCATTTGCCCAGTTTTATAGTTTTCAGAAAAATGAAATGAAGACACTCAAAATGACTCCAGGCTATTTATTTTTGATTGGTCTACACATGACATAATTACTTCTACAGCTAAGCCTATGGTAGTGGTCAGATAGCTAGCAAGTTAGCGACAAGCTGAGATTCACTCTGGGACAGGCTGTTACTCTTTGCAATATTATACAGAACCACAATGAGGAAAGAGAAGGAAGTTAAAGTAGTCCAGAAGATAGACCGAAAGCAGAAGAATTTTTGAAAAATAGAGTATCATTATTCTTCATATTTCATTGAGGTATTTTCTAGTTAGGCCACTTTACTTTAAAACCAGATGTGTGTGCGTGTGTGTGTGTGTGTGTGTGTGTGTGTGTCTATGATATCACACACACACACACACACACGGGGATTCTTACATATACACACAGTAGCTTTCGAAATAGGATTTTTGGATAACTGCAAAAAGTTCCTTATTTCTTTCGAAGTTCAAGTCAGGCAATATTCAGTTCAGTCCAATTCTGTGAAAACACTATTATTATGTTTAATAGACAGCTCTTTGGGGAGTAACTGCATTCATTGTCTCTCCTATCCAAACAGTGGGGGAGGAGATTTGGTTCTAAATCTCTCCTTTGTGTTAGAGAATAACACTTAGCCTTTCTTTTGCCATATGACTCTGCTGAATCTTAATTAGAATAAACCAATGTGGCTTGACTATGCTGTCTGCTTCAGCCAATGGAATATTACTGGATGAAACATGAGCATGTACTTTCAAACATGCTTACATAACTCCAGTTGGCTCCTCTCATGCCTGCCATTATAATGAGAAAAATATGCCCTCAATACTCAGCCATTCTAGAAGATACATGTGAAGCCAAACTAAACCAAATGCACAATTAAGAGGCAAACCCAGTAGGAGCCTCAGCTGCCCACAGACTCAGGCACCATACAAGTGGATGTCTATTGTTGTGAACTTGTTACAGTTTATAAGTTATTTTAAAGTTATTTGCTTTCCTAGCCTTCTCTTGCAATAGATGACTAATGTACAAAATGTTCCAGAGTTTAAATTAACAACACTGATAAAGCACACTTGAAATAAGAGTTCAAAATATTTAATTACCATGCAACTAAATAGATCACATAGATTCTCAAAAATGATTCCCAAATTTTTCTAACCTGTCTGCCTAAGAGTGAAAACAATCCATTAAATTGTTTGAGTCTTCTAATCTTACATATACCATCTTTAAGAGAAATGGGTTAATATGTAAAAAGAAATCAAAAAGGGGAAAATGTGTCTAGGTTCTACAATCAAGCCACAAATAAATGTTCGCTGAAAACATTAGATTGCATTCTATTTAGTCCTTCATTTTCTTATTGAAAATGAAGCTATTTTTTCAAACCTAGTTGGATTATGGTTAAAATGTGGCAGTTTTTAGAATATGTTTTTTAAATGTTTCTGTAGTGGATTTTACTTTACTTTACTTAGTTTAATAGAAGAATAAAGATAAAAATAGACCTTATTTCTTTCTAATCACCTACCAAGCCATTTTTAATCTCACAAAAATCTAATGAATTGTGGAGTTGACACATCTGAAATAACCAACTTAATCATTTTAGACAATTAAGTAATCAATGAGGGAAATGCCAAGATAAATGCAGTGGTAGAAAACAGTATTAAATAGTAAGGCAATAGAAATGTCCAGATTTAGATTAATCTCAACTTCTAAGAGTCAAAAAAAAAATTACCAGGACTAATTTTGTCTGTACGCCTTCAGATTGCTTTCTGTAAGTTAGGGGCCCTTTAGTAGGATGCTGCACATGAGGTCTCTTGTATACAAATAAATAAGACTCCAATCCAGACAAATAAGTTTCTCCCGGATCAAGATGCAGTGCCTCTTCTGACCAGTTTCCTAGAATCAGCGTGCTGGCTCTTACAGAGTCTAGTCTACAGAACAGTCTAAATATTTTCCCCACTGTTCACTTACGTTGGCACTTTATTGCCCTGAGAACAGCTTCACAGACCCCAGAGACACTCCTTTTCCTTAGCTTATCTTAAAACCTATTTTCCTTCCAACTTTTCACAGTATCCTTCAATGGTCTCTCAGATCCGATATAGAAATGCAGCCAAGAGTAATTCTGCCAGTGTGCCAAAGGGGAAAATCATTTAAATTTCTAAATGAAGGCCGGCTGACTCTCCATATCCCACCAAAGGTGTTTTTGGACACTTGAATCACATAACAAATATAGGAGGTAGAAAATTTTATTTATGCTCTTCCATTTAAAAAGAAGTATATATTCAGAGGAAATAATAGCTTGCTCAAATTTGCACAACTCATAAAGGATGATGCTAAAACTTGAACCAACCATTTCTTTCTATAAAAGTCCATGTTAGGTAATGTTCTGGGTGGTAAAGATGAGACTGATCTGTACCCTTTCTTCTTTCCCTAGGACTTGTAAAGATTTGCTCTTTACTAGACGATCTTTTGTTAAAAGACAGGAATTCTCTAAACTGAGATGGTCTGAACTCACCCAGAAACATCTTTTGTAACCATGTTCACCAGGACTTCAAAAGAGAAGAGTCCTGGGGCATGTAAAAGGTACATTTTGAAGATAGGAAACCTCTACTGTGCTAAAGTTCAACCTGCTGCGCTTGTTAGGCTACCTCCATGTGTGAAGCTGAGCAAGCATGGTGTCAGTAAGTGGAGCATCCTGCAAGTTCGCTGACAGTCTAAAAAAACAACATGTGGTTTGTTCGGCACAATGGATTTTACAGAAGCTGAATGGGCTAATTTTTTTCATATAATTAACTATGTTTGATAAAAGTGCAGGCTCATGCCTTCTGATTCTATATATTCATCACTTCACTGCTATTATACTGGTTATTAACCTCAGATGACTCAAAAGTTCCAAAAATAATACTTTCTACAGGCTAAGGTTATATATATCCACTTTATAGTCAACCTTCAAGACCTATGTCAAATTACATCTTTTTAATGAAATAATTCTCAAACTATGCTGCAGTATATATGCTAATCTCTTTTTTCCACTGTCCCACATTCCAAGTCCTCCTTAAGAGGGAATGGACACTAGTTGCCGTCTGCCTCAAGTTTCTCTGCACTTGTAACACCTGCTGTTCTGCCTCTCCGCCCCCAAAACAGACAGTGAAGTCTTTAAAGAAAATATATATACTATCTAGATAGATTAATGAATAAATATAGGTGAACTTTTATTATAAAAAAAATTAAACTAAAACGATATAGGAAGTCCTTCTGTATATGTGTTGCTTTTATTGGTTAATGAATAAAGAAACTGGCTTGGCCTGATAGGGTACAACAGAGCTAGGCATGGATCTCTCTGAGTTTGAGGCCAGTCTGGTCTATAAGAGCTAATTCCAGGACAGGCTCCAAAGCTACAGAAAAACCCTGTCTTGAAAAAAAATGAAAAAAAAATCATTGTACTAAATATATCACCAGTAAAAGCATTAAATGTGATTGTTCTACGTGAGCTACAGAAGATCCAGACCCCTATCAAATGGTGAACTGTAAGATGTACAATGGGTAGATAGCTAGCTATCACTTTTTAAATTCTTAGCAAAATGTGTTGACTCAATAGTGGCTATGTGAACTACAACACAGAGAATTCCATCAAGTAACTGCACAACAGCATAGAATATAAGTAAAACCCATCAACAATGCAGATTTTACAAATCCCCCTGGCAGAGATTACTACCCCTAGTTTATTCATGAAGAAATTAAAACAATAAGAACACACAGGAAGGGCCAAAGCCCAGCATCTTTCTAGATCACCTTAAAGTTTTGAATTAAGTTTAAAGACACAACCTTCAGTTTTCAGTCATTCTCTGGCTCATTGGTACTAATAACATAATCTCTTAAAATCATCACCTATCAATCACCAAACTGCTTTGTCTCAACTCCACCATCATGGTACCACAGTACTTGACATCAACATAAAACCTCTATTATATTATTATAACTGAAGGGTATGCCAAAGACACCAGGGAATACTGTGGCTTCTGGCATCTACCATATGTGGATTTAGAATGTGAGTTATTTTATTAAAGAGAAAAACAGGCCAGTTACAGTCATGCCTTTCTATACATGAACACACATCCTATGATGCAGCTATATTCAAACTCTTAGATACAATTGGAGGTGAGTGTTAGTCATGATGCCAATAGTAGAAACTTTGTAGGAGGATTTTCTTTAATTTGCTTCTGAGGCAATTCAAACAGGAAAAGCTTGGAAAATAAGATGCTTAAAGGTAACTTTGTGTGTGGGGGGCAAGATGCTTAAAGATAACTTTGTTCTTGTTCAAAGACCATAAATAGTGACTACACCCATACATTGCAAAACATGGTTTAGTCACTTGTGACATTTACCAGAAGGTGACATTTAGAGAAAGATTATTTACTTAGTAAAAAGTACATGTGTCTTGATTTCTAGCCATATTCTGCATCCCATGAGAAAAGTTGTATTGCTTCTTGACATTCTGAGAAAGTCAAAGTAAGCTAAGGAAAGCAAAGCTCTGTCAGTTGTGTGCCCTGTTCTACCATACACTACAACTGTAGCTGTCACAGCACATATAGGTTCTCAACACAGGCAGATAAGTGAGTGAATCATGCTAACTGCATTGTGCTATCAGTACCTACTCAGGAATGACAGCACAGACAGCCAAAAGGCAGTCTGTCTTAGCTCCTGTCTGATGCCCTCACCGTTCCTTCCTATCCCTCCACTGTTTCGCATGTAAGTACTGCAGGGAAGTCTGCTCTATGCTGATTTCTTCTCTCACCCTTCTCCAACCTGCCCCTTGCTCAGAAAGGAGTCATGAGTTATTCCTGAAATGCTGAGAGCAATCAAACATCACCCTTCACAATAGCCACAAATAGCAAAATATCTGGGAGTAATTCTAAGCAAACAAGAGGAAGACCTATGTGACAAGAACTTTAAATCTTAGAAGAAAGAAATTGAAGAAGACACAAGAAATGGAAAAAACTCCCATGGGTAGGTAGAATTAACATAGTAAAAATGGCAGTCTTACCAAAAGCAGTTTATAGATGCAATGCAATGACTAGCAAAATCCCAGCAAAATTCTTCACAGACCTCAACTTCATATGGAAGGAAAAAAAAAACAGGCTAGCCAAAACAATCATGTCCAATAAAAGAACTCCTGGAGGCATCATAATCCCTGACTTCAAACTCTACTACAGAGCTACAGTCCTGAAAACAGCCTGGTATTGGCATAAAAACAAACAGGAGGAGGATCAATGGAACCAATTAGAAGACCTAGATATCAATCCACACATCTACAAACACCTGATTTTTGACAAAGAAACAAAAAATATCAAATGGAAAAGAGAAAACATATTTAACAAATGGTACTGCATGATTGGATATCAACATGTAGAAGAATGAAAATAGACCCAGAGTTATTGCTTGCATAAAACTCAAGTCCACACTTTACCTCAAAGAAGAGAACGTGGGAACAACACTTGAATGCATTGACACAGAAGACCACTTTCTAAATATAACCCCAGTAGACAGATACTGAGAGCAACAATTAATAAATGGAACCTCCTGAAACTGAGAAGCTTCTGTAAAGAAAATGACACAGTCAACAAGACAAAATGGCAGCCTACAGGATGGAAAAAGATCTTCACCAACCCCACATCAGGTAAAAACAATAAAAAATGATTAAAGGAGGCTGGGACTGGGCTGGAAGTGGAACCCGGCAGGAGGGAGTGCCTGGGTATCAATAGCCTGCCTGCTGGTGGTGGAAAGATAGGCCTTGCATCAGCTCAGCAAGAATCATGGCCATCAAGGGGCACTGATCATTTTGCAGCAGATTCATCATTGGGGTGAGTTTGCTCTGACCCTAGGCAGAAGCCCAACAAAGAGGAGTTCAGACATCCCCATCCCCCTTGACTCCCTGGCCACTCTGCAGGGGCTAAACCCTCTTGCCTCCTAGCCCATCCCACCTTTCATCCAGGAACCCCTTCCTTTATTCCTCCCTTTCTCCTCGGGGCCATAAAAATACCCAGCTCAGCCGACTTGCAGACTGGGACTGGGCTGGAAGTGGAACCCAGCAGGAGGGAGTGCCTGGGTTTCAATAGTCTGCCTGCTGGTGGTGGAAAGATAGGCCCTGCATCAGCTCAGCAAGAATCCTGGCCACCAAGGGGCACTGATCATCTTGCAGCAAATTCATCATTGGGGTGAGTTTGCTCTGATCCGAGGCCGAAGCCCAACAAGGAGGAGCTCAGACATCCCCATCCCCCTTGACTCCCTGGCCACTCTGCAGGGGTAAAGCCCTCTTGCCTCCTAGCCCATCCCACCTTTCATTCAGGAACCCCTTCCTTTATTCCTCCCTTCCTTATCGTGGCCATAAAAACACCCAGCTCAGCCGGCTTGCAGGCTGGGAATGGGCTGGAAGTGCAACCCAACAGGAGGGAGTGCCTGTGTTTCAATAGCCTGCCTATGAAAAGGTAGGCCCTACATCAGCTCAGCAAGAATCCTGACCAGCAAGGGGCACTGATCCTCTAACAAAAGATTCATCAGAGGGGGGATCCTGACCCAGTACCAGAAGATCCCCTAGAGAACATTTGAAGGAAGAGATGGGCAGATGCCAAGGCAAGAATTCCTCCAACAATCTGAAAAACAACATGAAAACACCAGATCCCAGTGATCTTACTACAGAAGGACTTGAACACCCTGTTCCGGAAGAAGTGGAAAACAGTGTCATTATGAAAGCAATAGAGTCTTTTAAACAGGGTATGAATAACTCACTTAAAGAACTGGAAGAGAAGTATAACAAAAAGATTGAGGAAATGAGTAAAGAAATGGAAGAGAAATATAACAAAAGGTTTGAAGAAATGAGTAAATCCATAAACGACACCCTGGGAAACCAAGAAAAAACAATCAAACAGGTAGTGGAAAAAGTTCAAGAATTGAAAGCTGAAATGGAGGCAATGAAGAAAACACAAACCGAGGGCCAGCTAGATATGGAAAATCGAGGTAAACAAAGAGAGACTTCAGAAGCAAGCATATCCAATAGAATACAAGAGATAGAAGAACGAATCTCAGATTATGAAGACACCATAGAGAAAATAAATGCTCTGACTAAAGAAAACAGAAAATCCAACAAATTCTCATCACAAAACATTCAGGAAATCTGGGATGTAATAAAGAAAACTAAATCTAAGAATAATAGGGGTAGAAGAAGGAGAAGAATTTCAGATCAAAGGTTCAGAAAATATATTCAACAAAATTATAGAAGAAAACTTTCCCAACCTAAAGAATGATATTCCTATGAAGGTTCAAGAAGCATACAGAACACCGAATAGACAGGATCAAAAAAAAATCCCCTTGCCATATAATAATCAAAACACAAAGCATTCAGATTAAAGAAAGAGTATTAAGAGCTGTAAAGGAAAAAGGGCACATAACTTATAAAGGTAAACCTATCAGACTTACACCAGACTTCTCTATGGAAACCATGAAAGCCAGAAGGTCCTGGATAGAGGTACTGCAGAAACTAAGATACGGGGCGCTGCTGCTTGGCCAGCAAGCAGGGAACGACCACAAAATCGAGAATCCTTCCCAAATCACGACTTTATTGGAGCACTTGGTTGAAGGGGGAATGGGGGACAAGAGAGGGAGAGAGAGGGCGAGAAAGAGAGAGCAGGAGAAGGCGAGAGGGAGGAAGTGAGAGAAAGCGAAAGGCCCAGAGGCAGCTGCTTTTAAAGGGTGGAGAGGCTCGGAAACTGTCCTGATTGGTGAATACCATTCTGCTGGTGCCCGGGGGTTCGGGATAGGATAGGGAACCAGGGCTCAGTTGCGCATATGCAGGCAAGGGCACTCAACCCCACGTGGCTATGCCAAATATGGACTTCTATACCTCCAAGCTGTAGGACCACCTGTGCCAACTCGTAATGGCGATTTCTCCAGGTGGCTCCTTATACTAAGAGACCATGGATGCAAGCCCAGACTACTATACCCAGCCAGTCTATTATTCACTATCACGGAGATAACAAAATATTACAGGATAAAAACAAATTTAAACAATACATACCTACAAATCCAGTCTTACAGAGAGTATTAGAAGGAAAATCACAACCCAAGGAATCCAACATTCCCAGCACTGCCTACAATAACTCAGACATCTAGCGACCCTTCACAAGCACAACTCAAAGAAGGGAAACACATACACTCTACTACCCAAAAAAATAAATAAATAAATAACCGGAGTCAACACCTACTGGTCATTAATATCACCTAATATCAATGGACTCAATTCTTCTATAAAAAGGCACAGACTTAGAGATTGGATACGAAAACCGGATCCAACATTCTGCTGTTTACAAGAAACACACCTCAACCACAAAGACAGGCACCTACTCAAGGTAAAGGGTTGGGAAAAGGTTTTCCAAGCAAATGGACCTAAGAAAAAAGTAGGTGTGGTCATTCTAATATCTAACAAAATCGACTTCAAACTAAAATCAATCAGAAGAGATGGAGATGGACATTTCATACTCATAACAGGAACAATTTATCAGGAAGAAGTCTCAATCCTGAATATCTATGCCCCTAATATAAAGGCACCCACATATGTAAAAAAAACTTTTCTAGAACTCAAGGCAGTCATCAAACCACACACACTAATAGTAGGAGACTTCAACACACCTCTCTCACCAATGGACAGGTAAATCAGACAGAAACCTAACAGAGAAATAAGAGAATTATTGGAGGTATTGAATCAAATGGACTTAACAGACATCTATAGAACATTCCACCCAAATAGGAAAGAATATACTTTCTTCTCTGTAGCTCATGGAACCTTCTCAAAAATTGACAACATACTCGGTAACAAAGCAAACTTCCACAGATACAAAAAAATATTAGTAACCACCTGTGTCTTGTCAGACCACCATGGATTAAAGTTAGAATTCAAAAACAATGCTACCCCCAGGAAGCCAACAAACTCATGGAAGTTGAACAGTCAACTACTAAATCACCCCTGGGTCAAGGAAGAAATAAAGAAAGAAATTAAAGTCTTCCTTGAATGTAATGAAAATAAAGACACAACATACTCAAACCTATGGGACACTATGAAAGCAGTGCTAAGAGGAAAGTTCATAGCACTAAGTGCCCAATTAAAGAAAACGGAGAAAGCACACATTGGAGACTTAATAGCACACTTGAAAGCTCTAGAAAAAAAAGAAGCTGATTCACCCAGGAGGAGTAGAAGACTGGAAATAATCAAACTGAGGGCTGAAATCAACAAAACAGAAACACAGAAACACAATCCAAAGAATCAATGAAGCAAAAAGCTGGTTCTTAGAGAAAATCAACAAGATTGACAAAACCCTCTCCAAACTAATCAAACGGCAGAGAGAGAACACTCAAATTAATAAGATCAGAATTGAAGAGGAGGACACAACCACAGACACAGAGGAAATTCAGAGAATCATTAGATCTTACTACAAAAGCTTGTATGCCACAAAATTGGAAAATGTAAAAGAAATGGACATTTTTTTTGATAAGTACCATATACCAAAGTTGAACCAAGACCAGGTGAGCAATCTAAATAGACCTGTCAGTCGTGAAGAATTAGAAGCTGTTATCAAAAATCTCCCTACCAAAAAAAGCCCAGGACCAGATGGTTTCAATGCAGAATTCTACCAGAACTTCCAGGAAGAGCTAATACCTACACCCCTTAATGTATTTCACAATATAGAAACAGGAGAGTCATTGTCAAACTCTTTTTATGAAGCTACAGTTACCCTGATACCAAAACCACACAAAGACACAACCAAGAAAGAGAATTACAGGCCAATCTCACTCATGAACATTGATGCAAAAATTCTCAATAAAATACTGGCAAACCGAATCCAAGAACACATTAGAAAAATTATCCACTATGATCAAGTGGACTTCACTCCAGAGATGTAGGGCTGGTTCAACATATGCAAATCTATCAATGTAATCCATCATATAAAGAAACTGAAAGAAAAAAACCATATGATCATTTCATTGGATGCTGAAAAAGCATTTGACAAAATTCAACACCCCTTTATGATAAGGGTGTTGGAGAGATTGGGGATACAAGGATCATACCTAAATATAATAAAGGCAATATACAGCAAGCCGACAGCTAACATCAAATTGAATGGAGAGAAACTCAAAGTCTTTCCACTAAAATCAGGAACACGACAAGGCTGTCCACTCTCTCCATACCTCTTCAATATAGTGCTTGAAGTTCTAACAATAGCAATAAGACAACATAAAGGGATCAAGGGGATTCGAATTGGAAAGGATGAAGTTAAACTTTCGTTATTTGCAGACGATATGATAGTGTACATCAGTGACCCCAAAAACTCAACCAAAGAACTCCTACAGCTGATAAACACCTTTAGTAATGTGGCAGGATACAAGATCAACTCCAAAAAAATCGGTTGCCCTCTTATAAACAAAGGATAAAGAAGCAGAGAGGGAAATCAAAGAAACATCACCTTTCACGATAGCCACAAATAGCATAAAATATTTTGGGGTGACTCTAACCAAGGAAGTGAAAGACCTATTTGACAAGAACTTTAAGTCTTTGAAGAAATAAATTGAGGAGGTTACCAGAAAATGGAAAGACCTCCCCTGCTCTTGGATTGGGAGAATCAACTTGGTAAAAATGGCAATTCTACCAAAAGCAATCTATAGATTCAATGCAATCCCCATCAAAACCCCATCAAACTTCTTCACAGACCTTGAGAGAACAATAATCAAGTCTATATGGCAAAACAAAAAAATCCAGGATAGCCAAAACAATCTTATACAATAAAGGAACTTCTGGAGGCATTACCATCCCTGACTTCAAACTCTATTACAGAGCGACAGTATTGAAAACAGCTTGGTATTGGCATAAAAACAGAGAAGTTGACCTATGGAATCGAATAGAAGACTGGATATTAACCCACAAACCTATGAACACCTGATTTTTGACAAGGGAGCTAAAGGTATACAATGGAATGAGGAAAGCATCTTTAACAAATGGTGCTGGCATAACTGGATGTCAACCTGTAAAAGAATGAAAGTAGATCCATATCTATCACCATGCACAAAAATCAAGTCCAAATAGATTAAAGACATCAACATTAATCTGACCACTTTGAACCTAATAGAAGAGAAAGTGGGAAGTAGTCTACAAGATATAGGCACAGGAGACCGCTTCCTAAGTAGAACCACAGTAGCACAGACAATAAGAGAATCAATGAATAAATGGGATCTACTGAAACTGAGAAGCTTCTGTAAAGCAAAGGACACTGTCAGTAAGACAAAAAGGCTACCTTCCGACTGGGAGAAGATCTTCACAAACCCCTCAACAGACAAAAGTCTGATCTCCAAAATATACAAAGAACTCAAGAAACTAGACACTAAAACTCTAATTAAGCCAATTAAAAACTGGGGTACTGAACTGAACAGAGAAAACTCAACAAATGAACTTCGAATGGCCAAAAGGCACTTAAGGTCATGCTCAACCTCCTTAGTGATCAGGGAAATGCAAATTAAAACCACTTTGAGATACCATCTTACACCTGTCAGAATAGCCAAACTCAAAAACACCAATGATAGCCTATGCTGGAGAGGATGTGGAGTGAGGGGAACACTCATCCATTGTTTGTGGGAACGCAAACTTGTGCAGCCACTGTGGAAATCAGTGTGGCGGTTTCTCAGGAAACTGGGAGTCAACCTCCCTCAGGACCCAGCAATTCCACTCTTGGGAATATACCCAAGAGATGCCCTATCATACTACAAAAGCATTTGTTCAACTATGTTCATAGCTGTACTATTTGTAATAGCCAGAACCTGGAAACAACCTAGGTGCCCCTCAATAGAAGAATGGTTAAAAAAGGTGTGGAACATATACACATTAGAGTTTTACTCAGCGGGAAAAAAACAATGACATCTTGAATTTTGCATGCAAATAGATGGAAATAGAAAACGCTTTACTGAGTGAGGTAAGTCAGACCCAAAAAGAGGAATATGGTATGTACTCACTCATAAGTTGATTCTAGCCATAGTTAAAGGTCTTTGAGCCTATAATTCGTGATCCTAGAGAAGCTAAATAAGAAGATGAACCTGATGAAGATTATTTAGCTATCCACCAGGAGGTAGGAAATAGACAAGAGTCCCAGGTAACCTCGGGTGCATGGGGGGGTGGGAGGGTCGATGGAAGGGGAGAGGGTTAGAGAGAAGGGATTAGGGGAGGAACGGGGAAAGCTTGTTGGCCAGGGATGGGGGGGGGAGGGAGGAAGGATGAATATGGGATCAGGGAACAATATATTTCAACTAAGGGAGCCATTTTAGGGTTTACAGGAGACTTGATTATATATGGGATCCCAGGTCCAAGGAGAGATCCCCCAGATTGCTCTCTGGACAGAGGAGAGGGTGCCTGAATCGGCCGTGGCCCATGACCATACTGATGTATATTTTGCTTATCACCATAGATCCTTCATCTGGCGAAGGACGGCGATACAGTCGGAGACCCACATTGGAGCACCGGACTGAGTCCCCCGAGGTCCAAATGAGGAGCAGAAGGAGGAAGAACATGAAAAACGAAATCAGTACTGCGAGGGATGCTGTCACCCACTGATACAAGGGAACGGATCTGATGAGAGTTTACCAAGGCCAGTTGGACTGGGACTGAACGAGGACGTGATCTAACCAGATTCTCGGAATTTGGCCGGATTCTCTGACTGTGGCTGGCCTGAAGTCTTTCTGAAAAGCCATTGACTATGACACTGGGACCTGTTTCCTCTACATATACTGGATTTTGGGGATCCAGTCTGTTTGGACACTCACCTTCCTGGACCTGGAGGCGGGGGAAGGAACTGGAACTTCCCACAGGGCAGGAAACCCTGACTGCCCTGGGGGACGAAGAGGGAGGAGGAGGGGAATTGGGGGGAGTGGGAGGGTGTTGGGAGGGGGGGGCGGAAATGGAAACTTTTATAATTTAATAAAATTTACTTAAAAAAAATTTTCTTGCCACCATTCCTTCTCAATTAGTATACATGTGGACTGCATTACATTTGAATACTTGATTTGAAAAATTACAATTTGAATTATTGCCTTGAGCTTCTTTTAAAACCACTAGGTAAATTTTGTCTTGGGATTGGCATATAATTTCCAATGATTTCTCAAATGTCCCTTAAGTGCACTTCTGCGATTTCACACTCTGCATTTAGAGTAACCAATATTCTTCTTACCAGTGACAACTGCATGAACAAAATATGGACCAATTCTCACAAAATTTGAAAATGCTCACAGTACCATATACTGAGACGTAGTGCAATGCTTTGTGCAAAAATAAACATTCACCTCACTGGTCTTTAACAATGACTACCTTTTAATAAATTGCAAAACTTCATGAATACCAAAGAATCATTTAAAGAGAAATTTGTTTATGATTTATTTCCAGTAAGTATTTGTATGTTTTTTTTTAAAATATTCTTATATAGCAGGTGGTGTGTAAGCCTCACAGGCAAGATGGAATGCTCCAGATGACTGCTCTGCCTGCTCTCAGCATGTGTTTCAACACTCATCATTTCTGTACCTGGAACTTCAGTGTTTCTCCTTCCTTGTGGGCATCCATCTCCCACCTGAATTCCAAAGCTATAGTCAGGCACCTCTTTTCCTTCAGTGCCAAATGGCTAAACAACAGGCGCTAACCTCTCACTCAAGAAATACCATCTCCCAAATCTTCACTCTGCAACTATGATTGCCAACTATTGATAAAATGATTCTGACTCTCCTGCCAGTAAGAGTGCAGGTAATAGTTATATAAGTGAGGAGACCGCAAGACCATTTTAATTGGAATTGTGAAGTAAATTTTTATACTTTAAATTATAAAAAAGTTGAAGTGCAACAAACAGAATTCTGAAGTGCAATTAAGTATTCCTTTATGTAGTCAGTATTAGAGTGCAACGAATCTCTCAAAGAAGCTAAGTAGTGTGAAGGCTCCACCTTTATCTTGTGGATTCTGCAAGTGTATGCAATTGTGTTCTTTTGTATATCTTCCAGTGTCCCCAAATGGATTGACTACCACAGTTAAGGGAACAATTTGGAAGCAGACTACCATAGCCTTGTGTGCACAGGTATCCCAAAGAATCTGTAGATGGGAATTTGGAAAGTTACATTTTCAATATCATTAACGTACCAATTAGAAGTCCTTACAATTATAAATTTAGGTAACAAATGGCAGAAGTACTATTCATTATGTGGGAGTTTGGCCAGGAGAAATCATTTCTCTTTAAGTACTAATATTCCTGCAGATCTTAAAGCAGTATTTCATGCTCACCTGTGCCTAATTAATCAATAAATACTTATACGTATTTAGTATAAATTCATTTTATACATACTATAATTGTATTTCAATATATCACTTTCTCTTATACACTTAGATGGCCCATTTCATGCATTTAAAACACACTGAGAAAGCATCCACAGCCCTCACTGCCTATGGAGGACATAAGATAGCAAAAGGCTAAGAGTCCCTGCTTTAAATGGGTTTGCAATCCCAGCTCAGCCCCCAGTTCTCTGTAGCTAAAGTATAGGAAACAGGCCTTTTCTTGGTTCTGGTAGATGCTGATTAAGAGGAAAGGGGCAGCAGTCACAGCCCACTATCAGACAAACTCAGCACTTGTCATTTCCAAGGATACAGCTTCTTTATTCTCCGTAAAATAAAATTACATTCCACAGATGCCAGATCCCCCTATCACTGGCTTACAGATGGGTTTCCTGCCAGACAACAAATGCGGCTGCCAGGACTCCTGCTCCGACATTCTGATAAGGTTGGAGGCATGCCTTAGAAGGAAACAACATTCTTAAAGCAAATGATTGTCCCACGGTGGCCTTCCGACACTGTCCATGTGCAATGAAGTAGTTAAGTCAATAAGATCTGAAGCACGGGGTCACTCGGCTTCACTTCAGTCAATAACGAGACGACTTATCTCCTGCTGCTTTTTATATATTATGATGACAGCGGCTCTGCTGTGTAGTGTTACTACAGCATAGCTCCCTGCAATCTTCGAGAGGAAGTGTAAGTGATACATGGGCTATGTATGATGTATTAAAGAAAGTGGGACAATAATGTGATATATAGAACAAGTCTGCTGATTGTTTATATTGTGCTTAATCCTTAGAATTTGTATAGTTATAAATACCAATGATTTTTATATATGCATATTTTGTATCTCAATATATTATGGAGTTTAGTATGTAGAATTTGCATTATTCTAAGTATACATACAGCTTTTGATGTATAGATGGAAATAACAGCAATGGTAGTTCACTCACAGATAAATACTCACATTTCTAGTCCTTAGTTGCTTTCAAATGTCAATCGCAGCATGCATTCCTACGTACTGCAAAAACATGATGATCTTAAACAGCAAAATCAACACCTGTCTATATTGCACTGTGAGAACGTGAAAAGTAGAAAAGCTTGTTTGGTCCTGGGAAGAGGAGGGTAACTGGGAATCAAGGAGTTAGCAGGTTTTTACAAATTTTACAGGCACAAAGATGTCCTTGAAATCAGTGAGTGTTTTGTTCAGGGAAACCAGGAAAGGAATAAAGCCATGTGTCCTAGATTTGAAATGAATTTTTGTTCACTGCATTGGCAGTATTTATGGCTCAATGCCTTTTAGCAAGTGCGGGCATGAGAGTGCTTAGAGTTCTTGTAAAACGTGGGGAACAAAGTGTGAAGAGAGAAAAGAGAAAGAGAGAAATGGACATTAGAGCCTGTCTTCAGCTTATGGCTTCATAGGTTTATAGACCATTGGGTCATTCATATTGTTTCCTCAAACTGTTTTTATTCATTAAAATAGTATGCAAGGATAGTACCTGGTAGAAAGTAGCTGCTAAATAAATACTAGTTCTATCACTTCTTTCCTGCTTAGTGACATCACTAGACAGCAGAGTTCAATGAAGCACCCACTTCAGTCAAAAATAAACAAAAAATAGGGCCAGTGAACAACGCACTTGCTGCACAGGAAGACCAGAGTTCAGATCTCTAGAACCCAAGGAAATATGAACATTGTAGCATGTGTCTGTAATTCCATCACTCAATGGTAAAATAGGAAGTGGGAACAGGAGAAACTCTGAAAAATGACAAGCCAGTTAACCTGGTGCAGACAACAGTGACAGACAGAACTAGACCTTGCCTAAAGCATGGTGGGAGCCAAGTAATAGCACCTGGAGTTGCCCTTTAACCTCCACACATGAACTGTGCTATACACATATGTGCATACTCACACATGTAAATACATATGCACATATATGTGTACACACACTCACAAGGTATTTTTAAAGGGGAATTGCAAACTAAAAATACCCCCAATCCTTTGAAAAGAATGAGACAGCCTGTAGAGTAGTAAATACTATCGTATAAAGGAGAGCATGACTCTAGATAAATCTATACAAATTTTGAACGTTCAATAGTAGTATATAAAGCATGAGAAGACAGTAGTCAATGTGTCTTGATAGTACATATGTTAAGAGTCACATAGGTGTACTCAGTATCTTAGCAAAAGAGGCCTCATCATTGATACAGAAGACCTAAAGGTCTTGAGGGACATTGTCCCCTAGTGCTACTCTTTGGGTACCATTGCTGCTTTCAGCATTTTGTTTAGTTACTTAGTGTCGAATCACCTCAGATCCAGATGCTAAAGAATTTACCTAGGGCCCACATTCATGCACAGTGTATTAAATACTGTTTTTCATGAGATAAAAACAAAATAGTGTTTCAGGGGAGTGGAGAGGAAGGAGGTGCAAGCAGCATAACACTTGGTCCCAAGCCGGATGGCGAACGGCTCTCAGGTAGTGCCCTGCCCTGCTGCACAGCCATCCAAAGAAGAAATAGCTATTTAATAAATACTTTATTTTTTATATTTATTGATTTGTTTGTTTATTATGTATGCAGTGCTCTGCCTGCATGTGCGCCTGCACGCCAGAAGAGGGCACCAGGTCTCATCATAGATGGCTGTGAGCCACCTTGTGGTTGCTGAGAATTGAACTCAGCAGTGAGAGAGCAGCCAGTGCTCTTAGCCCTTGAGCCTTCTCTCCAGCTTTGGATAATTTTTTTTTTAAACATTCATCAGAGCTTCTGATTTTTGCTTGTTTACAAATTAACTGCCTAATTGTAATTTGACTATGACAATTTAGGTCATTCCATTCACTTTTGCCTTCTCTTTCACAAAACAGGAGAAATATAAATTATTCATCCTGCCACTTACACGTGTTAATGCCACCTAACTCGGGAGTTCAGGTGTGTGAAAAGGTTAAATGAACTTGATTCATCTATGTCCTACAATTGTCACACTGGGAATACTGAGATGCTGAGCTCCTGTGACATGCTACATTTCTCCGATAAGCCTGGGTCACTTCTCTGTGCTGAGTGATAAGTCTTAAGATGTGCGTCCCTGGGCTATCGCTATAAGGACCTGTCTGAACTTCTGAAATATAGGAACTAGAAGTTGGCGGACATAAACGCTTGCAAGGCACCACTGAGCTATGGAATTAGTAGGACTGTGGGTTTATGGTCAGATGTGGGTACTGAGAATTGGTGACTAAGAACTGGAAAAGCATTAATAATAAAGAAAGGGAGGATGTAAAGCAGGAAATGACTGAGTCATATGTACACGCAATTTCTAGGATGAGACATTAAGTGAGACTGAAGCTAGATTAGAGCAGCCACCATCCAAGAGAAGAAGAGAGTCTGGAAAATGAAGCTCTCCCTTAGTGGTGGCACTCTGACACACATGATGGAGTCAGGAACCTGGTAATTAATTGATTGTAGATATGAAAGAGATTATTCACACCATGTATGAGAGCTACCCAGTAAATAAATAAACTAGGTGGACCAGCGTATAAGAGCTCATTGTAAACGGAGGAGTACCAAAAGTAATCTTGTATCAGAAATCAATAGAGTTTCCTAGCATCAAGTCTCGAGGAAGGGGCTGGACTCATGTTCCCTGTCAGTGTGATGGTTCCAAGGGCTCTACCAGCTTTGAAAAGGATTCCAGCCAGCAGATATAAAATCAGAGTCTGTAACCTGGCACATCAGATACCAGGTATCAAATGACAAGCAGATTTTTTTTTGGCAGATCCCATCTTGGAAGGGTAAACTTAATACCAAATCAAGCCCAGTCATATAAACTGCCCAAATGCATCTGAAACTTGGGTTCGATGAACATATAGCTTTCCAGAACTCAGGATCATATACTATGATTTCCAAGTTTGCAGCTGTGAAAATATTTCTGGATCCTTTGACTTGTATTATACCAGACCGTATTGCAAAAGTATACCTACCTCTACACACCATCTAACATGGCGGGGAAGGCTGGCTGTCCACCAAAGATCCTGGCTCCATTTACATTGCTTTCAAAAGGCAGATGCCAAGTCAACACGCCTTAGTTTTCTTGACTTAAATGGCAATGCCTACACAGAACTTGCCAAACAGAGTGAAGGGATCACTTCCAGGCAAGTTAGTTAAAAATTCAGTGTCTTTCTCTGTCCTCTCCTCTATCTGTTTGCTGAAGCCAGAGGACCATGCAATTCTATTGCAACATTGAGCTATACATGGAAGGACTTTGAGAAAATAGAATGAGGTGATTACCCCATAAAATTCTTGAAAAGGGAATCCCATGTGATACTAAATCAGAGTGCTAAGAGTTCTGAGTCATTATTAATACCAAACTCTTTGGCCATTCCTAACATGTATGAACGCTATTCTGGTTACTGTCTCCCATGTATCATCTCTCATCTTCCTCCAGCCTCTGTCCGTTCAACTTCTTCCCTGAGATTCTTGTCTTTCTACTTTGTTTTGTGGCCCCCTATGTATAAGCAGAGCTGTCTGTGTGACTGGTTTGGAGCTGTCCACTGGAGTGTTGTGCATGCACCTGTGAGTAGACAACTAAAGACCATGGCTTTCTCTCTCCCGGAATCTGTCCTTAGCCAAGAGTCTAGCAGGTGCAGTTCCATGGGCTCTCCCCACATCCACGGCTGACTGTCTCACGCAGACCCGACGACAGTAACAGCACCTTCTTTGAGTTATTATTTCAATGGCTGTGGGGTATCCAAAAGATGGCATGTCATAGTCACTCGCCCCTATTTTTAGAAAAATAGGCACCTGACTTTGGCTATCAGAAATGATAATGAGTTCTGATTCATCGCTTGCCTCTGGAGTATGAAAATAAATGAAGCCAGAGCTTAACCGGCATTGCCTGACACCTGGGAGAGATTAGAACAGAGGGTGCCAATCAGATGTCATAGCTTGAAGCTGTTCCTGTGGCATGTCAGAAGCTGAGTCTAATTTTCACTCTGTGTGTGTGTGTGGCAGGGTCACAAACTCCACCTGCTGGTACAGATAAGGATGGCCACTGATCCACAGTTGCTGTCTTCCATAACGTGAACCCAGGGCACAGACAGGACTGAACCTTAGATGTATCATTATTAGTGGCTGACAAAGAAAGGAACTAGGGAGGACAATACGTAATATGAATGGACATTCAAGGATAAGCTTTTGAAGTCCTTTAACAATACAGTTAATCTGACCATCAAATTGCAAAATTGCATCAAATTATGGTTATTTCCCAATCTTTTCATCAGTGTGGTAAGTCTGAATTATGCTTCTTTGAAGAATGCTATGCAGTATCCTGGGGACCTCAGGAACCCTACTCATATATCACAGGTAGAGGATGCATGGTTTCTTACCCCAGACCTGTCCGTTATGAGACCCTTCTCACCTCTCAGCTCTGAAGACTTAGACACTGAGAGATACACACGGCCAGGTGGGTGGGAGGGGGAGGAATCCAAGACATAACTCCCTTGTCATTCCTCCGAATGCAATTTTGTTTAGCATTTAACTGTCTTCCCTTGAAGAACAAATTATGCTCTCCTGAAATGAACGCCAATCTTTTAGCCCACAGAGAAAAGGCAACAAAGAGCCAAATATCCGCTCATCACAATGAGCTTAAATGAAGCATGGATTTAAGCTGTCCTTATGTGTATAACCCATGCTCTTTATTAGAGTTTACTTTGCATAATTACCTCGGGGAACTCTGAGAAATTCAGAGCTGCTCCGGAGACTTGATTCGTTATGTGCTGCCGTACCCAAGCAAGTAAATATAAACTGGAGGGGTTTGTCAAGCTCGCCGGGTCCAGGAATTATCCCCCACAAAGAGAGGATTGGAGCATCCTGGAGTCATTTGGGTATCTGACAAAACACTCTGTGCCAAAGGAAAAATCAACAGACGATTTCTCTGCCTTGGAGAAAAATAGAAAGTTGCTGAGGGGGCAGTTAAGATTATGACAGTGGGTATTTTATGCAGATTTGTTTTCCCAGAGCTAATCTAGAGGACTTGAAAGTGTCCTTAAAAGAGCTTGGTTTAGAAGAAGCACAGGCTGTGGACGTTATGGGAGGAAAATCAACTTGTCCTAGAGTTTGGAGAGACTCTGCTACGAAGCATCCACTGTGCTCATCACAGAGAATGAGAGACACACAGGGAGTACAGGAAAGACCTGAAAAAAATATAAGAATTTAAGACAAATCCAAGACATCAGAACACCCCTCCCACCCCAGTATAAAAGAAATGTTAAGAGAATGAGCGCTCAGTTCAACTAGCATGTGGTGACACATGAGTCAAACTTTCTGCCAAACAAGCCCCTGAGCTTCTAACACCATAGTCCATATTCTAAGAATCTCTCCTTGTGTCAACAGGAATGTCAACCTCTTCTTGTAAGGGTTTTTTTCCTCTAATATATAAAATATTCATTAAATGACTTGGAGGATCTTAAATTCCAGAAACCCAGAAACTCTGGCAGGAATTTGAGTCATAGCATTGAGAGGATATGTCAGAAAATGAAGCCAGTATGATCCCAGAATAGCTTGCATTGATAATGTAGTTGATCAGCTGAATCCCAGTTTTATTTCTCAGAGGGAAGCATAGCACAACCCACACTTGGGAAATAACTTAACTGGTGAAGTTCTTGTCTCCCAAGCGTGAAGATTTGAGTTTAAGCCCCAGATTCCACACAAGAGTCCAGGGGTCGTAGCATGAAACTGTGGTCCCAGGGCTGGGGGACTGAGTCAGGTGAATGCCTAGGCCTTGCTGGTCAGCATTCTAGCCTACTTGGTGAAGTCCAGGTAAGCAAGAGAAGAGACCCTACCTCAGAAATAAGGTAAGTAACTCATGAAGAATGACACCCAGGATGTCCTTCACACCCAGACACACATGCAGATACACACACACACACACGCACGCACACACACACACACACACACACACACACACACACACACACTAAGTACATTTTGATAAGCTAGGGAAAATGTTAGAGGTCATCTAAACTGGTATTTTTTAAAACCATTTCACTGTTCTATCTTGTTTTTCATATCCTCTATGACTAGCTGCTTCTCTTCCTCCTCCTCTTCTTCTCTTTCTCTTCCTCCTCCTCCTTCTTCTTGGAGTTCCTTAGTAAAATTCTTTAGAATTTTCAACCTAATAATCATGATCAAACTACATAACTTAAAGCTATCAGGACTCAGGATCAGGAATATCCCAACTAATAACTGAAGAACACTTGATAAATGTTGACTACATCAAATGTGGGAAAAGTCAAATAGAAATTTCCACGATCTATACTCCAACGGAATCCTCACTGGCCTAATCCTGTGGACAAGATTATCTACTGTGTGTGACTGGAGGTTATGTCCTCGTCTCTCTCTGCTCAAAACCATCTCCTTTACTGAAGCAAGGGTTGACATTTTATCATAATTTAAGAATAAGGAAATCTTCTGAAATTCTTTAGAAAAAAAATGAACACCATTAATATGCAAAATATCATTAGTGGATTGATATATCAAAGCATCCAGCTTAACAATTGCGTAGAATTTCTGAAACAAAGGAGATGAGGGAATACACATAAGCAGATGCCTGTGAGCCTAAAGGAAGAAAAGGAGGGATGCGTGGAAGGATTTTTTCATTTTATGGGTGAAAGAATAGAGTGAGTGAATGAACCAAACAGGCTCAAACATAAGGAGGGAAGGAAGACAATCCCTACAACTGATAACCAGGGAAGGCCTGAGTACAGGTGAACACTGGGCACTTGACAACAAAATCCACACAGGCCGTATGTGACCAGAATCAGGAGACAAGAAAGCAAAGGCTTTTTACCAACTTCATTCTCACCTGGGCCAGGTTTGCTAATTCTATTTCCAAAAGTTATATCAACGTAGTGACTGCTAGGTCTGAAAGCATTGTGAATTATTAAAACAAGTACATATATATGCAAATACATACATACACATACAAATCGTCTGATTTCCTAGGCAGCATTTCTTTGCTTCTTTTTTGTTTGCATATGTGACATTGTAAATGACTTTGAAAATAATCTTCACTCCCATCTATTTGGCTATATTCATTTCCTCAGTACAGGCTCTGAAATCCTTGCATAATGTTCAGATGGATTTTTAGTTGTTCTTATAAAACCTGCTAAGAGTTCCACGACTGGAACTGAGTCAGGGTGATGTGATTAACTCCGCCATCATGCCCCTCTAGGTGGCTTCATATTTGTCAGCCTTTGGGCTTCAACCTTCAAAGTAGCTCCATGTCCCTGTGTAAAAACTAAACTCAGGGCTTTGCAGTGAACATTAAGTTCTTTCTGCCAGCTTTTGCATGTATTTTTAAATCTCACTTTAAAATTTTTCTACCCACACCTCGTTTTTCTTTCCCTTTGTAGCTTTCTTCTCTTTTCCTTGGACACATGCAAATTGTTTTAAGGTATTTTTTGTGTGAGACTGGCACAAAGCAAGGTTGAATTGTGTGCCATTGTTAACGCCATTTTGAAGGTTAATAGCTCTCATTGAGTTTCTTTATGACTCTGAACATTCCGCAAAGAAAATTCCCAGTGCCCCACCCCCACATCACTGTGGTTGGCTCACATTTGAAGCAATACCCAATGTCAGACGCTGTACTTTCCTTTTGAGAACCAGTGTTTGAGACTCTGTGGTTGTCTGGTTGGATTGACCACTATAATTAGCACACTATGAAGCCTGCTCCCTTTTACATGCCTACCTCTTGAAATAAGTCTCTGCTGCATTGTCTTACTTTCTCTACAGTATCAACATTTTTAACACATTTTCAGTGAATCGCTTACAATTTAAATTTAAATGCGATTAATAACTTTGTGATAAAAGACACTGTTTAAAATTTTAAATACATCATGAAAATGGACATTAACTGAAGCTTTATGTCTGCTAGTCAACTGAAGAAAAACCTTTTCTTTAAGAAAAGAGGAAAAAAATAGTGATACAATTTTCACAAGAACAGTGTTCTGCGGAAATTTGTTATTGTAAGGATGTCTAAATGCCTGCATCGTAGGTTTGAATTTAAAATGTGAAATCTCAACTAATATAACAGGCTCACAATCCCACAGAGATGTAATTACATTTTCTCTCCTTCAATTTATAATTTTTTCAGACTCCCAGGTTGCTACAGCAGACTTACAAAAATCTGGCATATTCAAAACTCGGGTTCTTCTTTGGTGACCTTCTATTTGTTTCTCTTTTCCAACAATAAAAGACCAATGCAAGCCAATGAAGATAATACCAGGGGTCTGGATTGGGTAAAACCTAGGAATACCCTCTGTCTTATTACAACTCCCACATTAAACAATTTTGTACCCCCTCAAAAACAAACTGATTACAATTTCTGCTATATACATGCTATACTTTGTTTAAAGTTCTTGTTAATAATAATAATAATAATAATAATAATAATAATAACCTAGGTTAACAATCAGCACATTTTTGGATTGCATAAAAAAAATGTTACAATGTGTTCCTGTGGTCATCAAAGTGGTGCTTTCTGGAAACAAAACAACTTGTTCATTAATCCTATTACTCAGCCAAGGACAAAATTTGATTTTGGTTGCCTGCACCTTTCTCTCTCTTTTTCATTCAGGTGGATGATGGAATTCAGATGCTTTTGTGCTGGCAGAAATCAAAAGAGTTGAAGATATTCCACTTTTTATAAGAAGGACCTTGATTTGTATGAACCATTTATTTATTTATTTATTTACAAAAGCTTGTCAAGTTCCAGAAGCTTCAGCACCTTTAAATAGAAAATGCAACTGTTCCAGTAAGGACATGCCAACTGTGTCTCTTAAAAATATAACAGAAGAATCACATTCCGCATATTCAAAGAGATAAAGTACCCCCGGATGAATAAAATGCATCAAAAAGAGCATTCTTCTTGATGTCTCAGGGCAAGCCCTTCTCCATTGCAAAGATGTGTTGCCAATCAAAATTTATCAAGTTATGGCAGTTGGTGGGCAGGGGGGATGTCTATAACCTGGCTTCCATGGATATACTAAGTGTCAAACTGCTGGATTGAAAGGGGAAAAAAACAAACCAAGAATATGAGATGTAGCTAATGAATTATGTTACTAAGACTGTTCTATAAGAGCAAGTAAGAAGATCTTAGTTTTGACTCATTGATGGACTCTTTCAAATTTGCAAGTCATCCAAGCTCAGCCTTAGGCCATGATTCTTCTAAGACATCTCCCCAAGCCTAAGATGGCAGCACTCATTAAGCTCGGGCTTTTATCACGTAAAGCTAAAATTTATGAAAAGTTCAAACTTCTCACTTCCTTAGGAATGCCTCTTGATGAAGATTCATTGATGACTGATTGATACAGAGCCATTGAAAAGAAAAAGGAGAAATGTCATACTGAAATTACATAGCCCTGAAGAAAACTATGATAGTAGATCTAGCATGGAGTCCATTTTCATGATGGATTAAATTATAAAGGAAATGAATATTAATTTCAGTAATCGTGTTAACAAAGTAACAAAGTAATTGCCTTACGCTGGAGCAATATTAAAAATCATGTATCATTTCGTAGGAATAATGGAAAGGGCATGAATATATTCTTAAATCGCTGCCTAGGCAATTAATAAATATAACAAGATAATTTTATCTTCCAGCAATAGATAGAAATAACCAGCACCCTAAGAGAAATTGATAGACATATCCAAGTATCTCTGCAGCTCGTTACGGGAGGAACTGTCTGAGTGCCACACTCAGGTACACCTGCACACACAGATGGTAAATTGCCACCTGAGGCTTGGCTTGGAAAGAAATCAGGAGAAAGGAAAGCATCGTTTTTTTAATGTGTGTGTTCAAGTGTTTTAGAATGGAGCACATCCTCTATCCAGAAAACAACAGAACGGCTTTCCTTTTTTTTTTAAAGTCAGGCTTCCCTTAATGAAAGTAATCTTACACACAGCAGGAATTTCAAAAATGTAGAAGTTATGATTTACTTCACCCGCCCACCAATCAAGTAAGACATCAGCACATTTCTCTGTTCTTCTGGGGGTGGGGAATCCAAGGGCAGTATCGACTTTCATGGCTTTGTTTGTTTTTGTCATTATCTCGACGTGGAAATCCATCTGATGACTGGTAATTATCAAAGTTTGTTGAAGATGCGTGACAGATAATTTTCTAATACACTGGGAAATAGCTAGCTCACACACACACTAACGAAACACACATGAGTGATGAAGTGTGAGGTTACAACGCTACTAAGAAACAGTACTTAGCATTACTGTAGTTTTATGAGAGTGTCGTTGTACAGTGGCTCGTCACGGACCAAAATGTTGCTATACACTTGACTGTATACTAGGGATGCAAACATGCCTCTTTGACCTACAAAAAAAATTGTCATTGCACCCAAACATGAACTTAGAAAATCCTTTATGTCCTTTGTGTTGTCACGGTTGCTTTAGACATGAGAGTACTCATTCAGGAAAGGAAGAAAGTAAGATCATATCGACTGAATTCTTCTGTTTTACTCTGTCAACCCAAAAAGTTGGTCAAATAGAAGAAAAAATTGGCTGATTGAGGGCTGTGTTCTGCGGCCATCTGGGTTATTTTACAGGACAGGGGATATTGCATACTGAGTTTCTCAGAGAGCTTATGACGAGTCTTTCATGCAGGAAGTCTGTCACTCAACTTCCACAAAACAGATAGAAGTAGGACAGCACAAACACAGAAGTACAGTGACCATGGAAATCCAAGAAAGCCTCAACTAACTTTATAAGTAATGAAGGAGAAGAAGGAGACAGAAGAGGAGGAGGAGGAGGAGGAGGAGGAGGGGGAGGGGGAAGAGGAGGAGGAGGAGGAGAAAGGAGAGAGAAAGAAAGAAAATTGAAGGAAGGAAGGAAGGAAGGAAGGAAAGAAGGAAGGACGGAAGGAAGGAAGGAAGGAAGGAAGGAAGGAAGGAAGGAAGGAAGGAAGGAAGGAAGGAAGGAAGGAGTCCACGCAGACTTGGTTGGGACTGAGATAAAGATTATTGTGGCCTTCTTGTTAGAGGAGGTATGCTACTGCGAGTGGGACTTGAAATTTCAAAAGACTATGCCACAAAGGCAGAATCCTAAGTATTGATAAAAAGGAATCCAAAAAAGTAATCAAAAAAGGTAGAGATTGTAAAGAAGATTGCTCTTGTATTTTAATAAGAAAATAAAACTATTTAAACTTTATAAGGCACTTTCACATACATAATCACAATATTTCTACATAATAGTATGCAAGATAAACCTCGATCAATGTGTTCTTACAACAAATCTCTGCAAATTTGTGTCTATATTTCACATCTCTGCAGAAAGAAAAATTATGAGAATTGCCTTGCCTTGTTATAAAAACTGAAAAGTTCCATGACATACTATTTTCCAGACCCAATCCAAATTCCTGATAAGTGGTGGTGATAATATCACATAGTAAGACACAATAAAATAGACATATTTTCCAAAACAGGAGAAATATTTCCTCTTCCTCTGCCTCAGTTTACCACTTCAGACACTTATCCCTAAAGACCCATAAAGATAATACTTTATTGGTTACTTAAATATTCCTTGGAGTGGTCAACTGGAAAATACACCTTACACATACTCATACACCTTAACACATACACATACACCTTCCTGAAGAGTTTCATGAGCTTTTTCTTTTTTCTTTTAGGGATCAACAGGATAATTGTATATCAAGCAAAGACCATAGAACTCTATAAAAAAAAAAAAGACATAACCATCCAACCATACTCCTAATAAGTCCACTGGCAAAATTAAGCCTCCAATGGCTCTGTTCTTAAAAATCATCATCAAATCATTTTTCCTTTGCAATCATATGCCTTTTGATTGGAGTAGATCTATTTGGGGATACTGATCATTACCAGATTCAGTTCTAAGAGAGCCCATTCACAAGAAAATTCAAAAAAACAATCTACAGAAATCTTCTATTGCTATTTTACAAAGGAAGAACTATACTCTGGATACTACTTTGACAGTTTTAGCTTTACCACACCCAATACACATCATATGAAGGGAAGCATCATATTTTTCAGAACCACTGTACACAAAGGTTCTTTCTGGCAAAAAAAGAGGATATTTAGCTATTTCATTAAAACCTTTCTAACTTCTGAAATTTCCTTCTTGATTGTGAAAAGAAGTTTGGGTACACAATATTAACATGTTGAGACACCTCCCATATTTTTGTGACCTAACCTTCCCTTCTCCACTTACTAATTGCTTATGAACTAATCTATATTTAAGAGACCTGAATCAATTTTCACCAAAACAAACTGTATGCTATTTATCTCATTTTCTACATATCTGAGTTGAACTTATTTCAGTGAAACTTATTTCATTAGTGTAAATTTACTTCATTACTTGAAAATGTATCTTTAGAACCCTCTAGTATTTATAAAATTAAAGAAATTCATACTCTCACAACAGTCAGTCTGCTCATGATGTGGGATGTCCTTCTGTATATGTGTTGCTTTTAATGGTTGATGAATAAAGCTGTTTCAGCCAATGGCTTAACAGAGGAAAGTCAAGTGGGAAATCTGAACAAAGATATATAGAGAGAGTAGGTGGAGTCAAGCAGATGCCAGCTAGTCATCAAAGAGACAAGATAAGGAGAAAATGAGGTAATGCCACTGCCATGTGGCAATACATAGACTAATAGAAATGGGTTAATTTAATATGCAAGAACTAACTAGAAATAAGCCTGAGCCATTGGCCAAGCAGTGTTGTAATTAATGTAGTTTCTGTGTGATTATTTCAGTCTGGGTAACCAGCAAACAAAAGTACAGTCTCTGTTTTCAAATGGCGCCTCTGTGTGTTTCTTTAGGACTGAACAGTTGCAGGACTAGGCAGGACAGAAGTTTCCATCTACATGTTCAGTTTATCGGGATGTTTTATAAATGAAGGTCCATATCCAAAGAGAATGTATTTCCAATGGTAGCCTATTCTTTATACGTTCGCTCGCATTCTCAAACATCTACATAACCCAATAAGCAGAAAACAGATACCACTAGGATGAGATGATCTAGATCAGATTAAAAATCTCCATCTGTATTTTGCTGAAATTCATACTCGAGTTGATGATGCAATGCCTTTGAACTAATGCCATTTATTCAGAATATGCATCTATCTGGTGGGTTTTACAAGTAGTAGCTGTCATGTTCTTGACAAATAAGAAAACGCATACCAAGTAGAACATTTCCCCATGACCACAGCACACTACATACTGCAGGTCAAATTTTCTCTGCAACATGTTGTCATATGCTCAGACATTTTATTTGACATATAACTTGTCCTTGAAAAAAACAGAGGTCATTTTGCTGTGCTTATTCTGCCAAAGTTTTCTAACATATTCTAAAGTTGAAGTTGTAAGATGTCTAAAGGAAAAGTCAGTTTCTCAAATTTTTTTTAAATAAGGCAGAGTTCAATGGATTTTAAGTCAGAAAATCTATTTCATTCTTTTAAAATAAAAAATAATTTATTCTTTGAAAATTATATATATATATATATATATGTAGTATAATTTGATCATATCAACCCCTACTCCCTCACCTTCAATTATCCCTCAAACCTCAACACATTTCTTTGTAACTTCATGTTCTGCTTTCAATGTTTTATCAAAAATTTGTATACAAATATAATTTGATCATCTTTTTCCCTTCCCAACTTTTCTCATATCCTACCCACCTACTGCCCACCCAACTTCTTCATATGTTCTCTTGCTTACATGCACACAGTCTTTTGCCCCCTTTTCCAAAAAACAAAAACGAGCTAAAATTCATAGAAAAAAATAAAATCCGGGTATTCTAACCCACACACCTTAGAACAGCTGATTTTTGACAAAAAAGCAGAAAACATCAAATGGAAAAAAGAAAGCATATTTAACAAATGGTGCTGGTATAACTGGATAACAACATGTAGTAGAATGAAAATAGACCCATATCTATCACCATGCACAAAACTCAAGTCCAAACAGATCAAAGACCTCAATATAAAGTCAGCCACACTGAACCTTAGAGAAGAGAAAGTGGGAAGTACACTTGAACACATTGGCACAGGAGATCACTTTCTAAATATAACCCCAGTAGCACAGATACTGAGAGAAACAATTAATAAGTGGGACCTCCTGAAACTGAAAAGCTTCTGTAAAGCAAAGGACATGGTCAACAAGACAAAACGACAGTCTACAGAATGGGAAAAGATCTTTATTAACCCCACATCAGACAGAGGTCTGATCTCCAAAATATACAAAGAACTCAAAAAATTTGTCATCAAACAAATAAATAATCCAATAAAAAATGGAGTACTGTAACATGAAGGGCCTGCTTGTTTGTGTTTCTGTTCTGCCCGACCCCCCAGCTGTTTAGTCCCAGAGAAAAATCACAGAGATCTCTATAAGTTATAATGCTGATTGGCCCATTAGGTCAGGCTTCTTACTGGGTAACTCTCACATCTTGATTAAACCATTTTTCTGATCTATTTTAGCCATGTGGTTCAGTATCTTTTTCAGTGGGGCAGCTCACATCCTGCTGCTTTGGTGATCTGGGCAGGAGTGGGAGGAATCAACTTCCTCCTCCCCAGAATTCTCCTGCTCTCCTTGCATCATTTCCACTTCCTGTCTGGTTTTCCTGCCTACAGCTCCTGCCCGGCCAATCAGTGTCTATTTAAAACATGATTGACAGAATACAGACAATTCTCCTGCACCAGAGTACAGACCTAAATATAGAACTCTCAACAGAGGAATCTAAAATGACTGAGAGACACTAAGGAAATGTTCAACATCCTTAGTCTGAAATGCAAATCAAAACAACTCTGAGATTCCATCTTACACCTGTAAGAATGGCCAAGATCAAAAACATTGATGACAACTTATGCTGGAGAGGTTGTGGGGAAAAGAGAATACTTCCGCATTGTTGGTGGGAATGCAAGCTGGTTCAGTCCCTTTGGATGTCACTGAGGCGATTTCTTGGAAAATTAGGAAACAGCCTTCCTCAAGACCCAGCTGTACCACTTTTGGGTATATATGCAAAGGATGTCCAATCGTGCCACAAGGACATGTGCTCAGCTATGTTCATAGTAGCATTGTTTGTCATAGCCAGAACCTGGAAACAACCTAAATGCCACTCGACCAAAGAATGGATAAGGAAAATGTGGTACATTTACACAATGGAGTGCTACACAGCAGAAAAAAAAAAATGACATCTTGAATTTTGCAGGCAAATGGATGAAGCTAGAAAACATTATTTTGAGTGAGGTAACCCAGACCCAGAAAAACAATTATCACATGTACTCACTCATAGATATATTTTTTTTTACAAAGAGTAAAGAAAATCAGCCTACAAACCACAATCCCAGAGAACTTAGACAACAATGAGGACACTAAGAGAGACTTACATAGATCTAATCTACATGGAAAGTAGAAAAAGACAAGATCTCCTAAGTAAATGGGGTCCTTGGGGGAGGGCTAAATTCGGGAGGGGGAGGCAGGGAGGCAAGCAGAGAAAAATGTAAAGCTCAAAAAAAAAACAATTTAAAAAAAAGAAGACAAAAAACTTCCAAAAGGAAGCAAAAAGCTTACACACACACACACACACAAACACACGCACACACACACACACACACACACACACACACACACACACACACACACACACTACATGAAGTCTATTTTGTGTTGGAGGGATTTTCCTAGAATGTGGTTGATGTACCCAGTCACACTCCTTTAGAGAAAACTGGTTTTCTCATTCCCAGCAAATATCCATTGTAAGTAGTTTCTTGATTAGAGATGAGGGTTTGAGCCCAGTCGCTCTTTTCAGCGCTGGGATTTTGTCATGTGCCTGCTGTTGCAGTCTCTGTGAATTCACACGCATAGCAAGCCTGTTGTGTCTAGAAGATGCTTCATTGGAGTCATCCATCCCCCTTTGGCTCTTACAACCTTTAACCTCTGGCTATTACATACCTGAGTATTGAAGGGAGGGTTTCAGTGCAGTACTCACCCTCACAAGAAAAGCTTTTTTCTTATAATAGATAGGAATTAATACAAAGAGCTCCACCTGGACAATATGCAGAGAGTAAGAGACTTTGGACACTTATGAGATTATAAAATAAATAAATGAGATTTATTTTATGATCTATTTATTTATTTAGCTCATTGAGTTCAATTATTGCTGTCCATATGCACATGGTTACGGGGTCACCCACCAGAACTTGGACAACCTTGGAGTGGCTACCTTTCAAAGAAATGTACTCGAAAACTTTAGGAAACAATTTTGAAACACGTACCTTCATATATTTAGCCATTAACATAGCAATAGGAAATAACTAAACCAAACAACAAATTACTATAGTCACTAAATTAACATACTTCTTAAACAGGAGCAATGTAAATAGAAAAATAGATCCAAATCCTTCAATCTGGATGATTCTGATGATACTGTAAAAAATACCATCAGAATACAAAGAAAATGAATGGAGCATACTACTGCCCACTTCTGAAAGAAGAGATATGCTTAAATTTGGATCCGTGATTCACGGCACAAGCTGGGTAGGTAAGAAATGACTTGGAAAGTAATTGTGGTTTGGTGACATTAAGATTTAAAGTAGAGGATTGGAGAGTGGTTAAGAGTACTGACTGCTCTTCCAGAGGACCCGGCTTCAATTCCCAGCACCCACATGGCAGCTCACAGCTGTCTGAAGATCCAGTTGCAGAGGATCTGATACCTTCACACCGATGCACATAAAACAAAGTTAAATAAATGATAAAAAATATTTTTAAAAAAGATTTAATGAAGAGTCTTGTAAGAGGATTCCTTAGAATGAACATAAATGTACTATAAAGACTTATTGGTTTTGTATGTGTGTAAATTGTATTCACTAGACTATCAAGCAAATGGAAAGGTGAGTTACCTTACAGATGCCAGTGACTTTCTCTACTATGTAAGTAGTGAATCAGGGGAGTATATCTGAGTGACCATAAGTGATCTGTATAAAACCAATGAGTGGAATTAGTCAAAGGGGTTTTCTAGTCATTGTTGCTCACCATGACTATTGAGTGTCCTATCTAGCAACCATAGGAAACAATAATAATAATTGCTCAACTCCCAAGATGTCTGATTGCAGGTGACTGTATTAAACATTTTTCATGAGGAAGAGCACTATGTATTACCATGGATACTCTGTCAAACCCACCATGAACATGATTACTAAATGCCTTTATTACTTTGCTATTATTTTTAGTATATACTCTTCTAATCGCTTTGTTTCTGAAGAAGGACAATGTTTTGGTCTTAACATAAAGAAGTAAATATCCAGATTCCAATATTTCCTGTTGTTTTCCTGCATCATCATAGAAATGGGGATAATATCATAGAACATGTCTACCGGCTTTTAGAAGATTCAGTTATAGTACCAGGATGTAAGAGATAACTTGTAAAGTCAGAATAGTTTCCTGGTAGGGAACTGCTTGTGGTTACATATTCTGAAGCAGAAATCACCATATGTTGTAGCTTTTCTTAGAAATTATATGTCTGTAGATTTACCATTTACTATGGTAGGCAATTACAATACATATGCTTCTTTCACCAGGCAAAACTTTAGGCTGTACTGGTTTTGCTGTCTTACTACCAAATAAAAACTTTTTAGAGCAGAGATCAAACTATTAATCACACAGTACTTGAAACTGAGACAATCACATGAGCAATTACAGAAATTGAATTTGTAAAATATTTCAGAAAAGAGTAAGGGAAATTATTCAACTGCCAAGGAATAATACCTTACACAACAAACACACACACACACACACACACACACACACACACACACACACACACACACTGGGAAGTGCCACTTTCTGGTATTGCCACGCCCACTAGCAAAGAGTAGGTCATAACCCAGTACAAGTACTTCCATCCTCATGATGGAAAACAGGTGTCATCCAACTAACTCAGTTAAAACAAAGCCAAGAAAACAACCTACATGCTGAGTTTAAAGACAGTTAGCATGATATGTCATAGAGAATATAGAGAATCACTAATATCTTTATGACCAATTACTCCCAAAGTGTCTGTAGAACACACATTTCCCTTTCTTCTTAATAGATTAAAATAATTATATTTATATTTGCTATAATTTTCTATATTCCTTTCTCTCTAACATTTTGTAAAAATATTAAACAGAGGCTTGGTTAGATGCATCCTTTATCCAAGTTTGTAGTTTTCACCCAAATGTTGAATATATCAGAAAAGAGCTGGGACCAAAGTAGAAGAATGGGCAAACAGCACTGTGAGACAACACAGTAAATTATATGACTTTAGTCTTTTCTTTTGCAGAAAAGTTTTCACAGTTTCATTTTAACAGGAAGGACCATGCCCTAGCTTCTCTTTGGAATATTTTGCTTTCTTAGGTTTACGTTGAAGAATAGGAAACATATCTTAGCAAGATATCCACAATGTGCCTCATCTCAGACTTTGCCCATATAGAAAACTAAATAAATACTGAAGCAACAACAATAATAAACCTAGGTGAGTGGCTGAAGCAAAGATAACTTTGATGAAATAAAAAAATTGAATGCCATTATAAGGAAGAACAGTAATTACTAGTTTCTTCCACAAAAACTAAAGCTTTGTTAACACAACTTCTGACCACCAATTCCATAAATCCTTAAATTAGCAATTATTGAAATCATAAGACATTGTTTAATCAATGCCTTTTCTGTCAAATTGACTGAGTGTAGCAAATATTATAGAAAGCCATCTATGAATTCACTTGATTAGAAGAGTTACATAAATTCAAATATCAATTAGTCCTTGGAAACCTTTTTTTTTTCTTTTTTTTTATTTTTTACCCTAGTTCTTTCATATGAAATAAGAAAGTAACTTACTTTTTACTTAACACGTAAGACTACAGATTTTAAAGATACTATGGACTTTCAAAGTGTTGAAAACATTAATGACTGTGGAAGTTGACTACTATTGGGATAATAAAGTAAATTTCCTTTAATGATGCAACATTTGGTATTGTATTAGTGTGTATCTACTTCATTCCAGTGAAGGCTTCATGCACTGTAGCAGTTATTTAACACAGACTGAACTCATTACTTGTGTGTATTTGGGGGGAAAATGAATGTGAAATTTGAAAGTCAATTTGAATGGGTAGATAGCTTGGAAGGATCTGAAATGATTGTGTGGAGAAAAAGCATATATAGTAATTAAACACAAATCATGAGGATATACTAGAACTGAAGTACTGTTAGCCATTACTTTTCATTTAGTATTTTCCCAAACAGTGAAAACAAAGATTATAGTTAGAGACTGATTTAAATAACTATAAATTAAAACTAGTAAATTTATAGCATATAAATTTATAAATGCAAAACAGTAGATAAAAATTTAAAAAAACATTAAAAATAATTGGTTGCACAAACTAGTATAGCCACTATAGAAAAGAGTATGGAAGCTCCTCAGGAAGATGGGAGTATATCTACCTGAATGTCCAGCTGTACAATTTTTTTTTTTAGTAAATTTTATTAAATTATAAAAGTTTCTTGGAAACCTTTATTATTTTATTATTCTTACTTCTAGAGTTCACAATACCCTTATGCAAGATTACGTATTCATATCACCAGTTAACATTTATATAATAGTGTTCATTGATTCACCAAACACATTTTTATCACTGAAAAAAATCTGGACTTGACAGCTTACAGACACATTATTCACATTCTCAGTAAGTTCAGTATTATGATTTTTATTTAACTCAACATCAATATCAATTCTTAGCATGTAAACAGATATTTAATATACCAGTATGAGTAGATATGGTGCAAAAAGTATACTTCAAGGTCATTATAAAAAAGGATGTAAATCAGTTTTAAAAGTTAAGATAAATACACGGAGAAAATGTTAAATAAATACTATATAACTTAACAGAAGTTAGATAATATAAAAGAAAATTAATAGTATTTATGAGTTGAGTTGCTGAGCTACATGACATTTAAAATGAAGAAAGAAGGAAAAAAATTCTGGAACGACCCCTTCCTTTCTTTAGTCTGTATCCTTGAACACTGTGGTGCTGCTCGGTGTCTTTAAGGGGTGAAAGAGGTCAGGTATAGCATACTATAATGTAGGCACCAAAACATTCATAGAACCGTGATATCATATAGAGCTCCTAATTTGAGAGTTACCAGTGTCTGAAAATCAGTAACAATGCATATTTTGTAGCATGTTTCTCCAAATGTCAGTAGTCTAGATTTGCCTTTCCCTTCCTCAAGCTCTTTTCTAAGCAGACAGATAACCTGCACCCAAAGCCATTGAGAGGGAGGCAGAACAGCAGAACCAGGGTGCTACCCAAATCCTGTGTTTGTCTCTCTACCTTGGGCTTGAAGCTAGAGAGGTGAGTTGTCAACAGCAAAGGTTGACCAATAACCTCGAGAGAGACCCATGAAGAAAGAATGAGTGTAAGCCTAGACCCTCATTTCCCCACTGCTCAGTGCTCCCCTCTGTCCTATCATCCACCCTGCATAAACCCGCTAAGAGCATCCAGCTCCAGCTTAGGAATCTATTCGCATGTCTCTTTCTTTCTCTTCATTTTATTCCTAGAATAATTCCCCTTCTCCCAAACTCACAGTTTGTTCCATTCTGGCTTTTGAGGCCTGGCTTCCACTTAACACCATTAGTGTTCCTGGTAGCCATTCCTGCCCCAGCATTAGGCCCAGGAGTACTTGTCTTGGAAGTCTCTTGGGCTCACCAAAACAGCATTGCAAAACAATGACCAAGAATAAATCTGTGCATGAGTAATTATTCAATGAGCAAATGAGATTCTACTCAATACAGCACACTCAAAGACCAAACCAGCATTGAATAATTTTGAGATGATTTATTTAAATATCTTCTGCTTGTTATTTTACTCATGACTAAGTATTCAGTTGAATCTTCCCACTGCCTATGATACTTCTATTCTCCAGATGATGTCTACTTTTAATTGCTCTTATGAAAACTATATGCATATGGAATGTTTCGAGCAAGGTTCTAGGGATTTGCCTTTCTTTTGTTTATTTGCTTTTAATATTTATCTATTTTATATCCAGACCGCAGTTTCCCCTCCCTCCTCTTCTCCTAATCCCTCCCTTCCACGTCCCCTTTGCAGCTCCCCACTCCTCCTCCATTTATATTCAGAAAAGGGCATTTATCCATGGATATCAACAAACCATTTGTCTTTATTTCTTTAAAGTACTAGCACCAAGCCCATAAAAGTGTTAATAAACTGGAGAGTCCTGACTTGCTGCTCTGAAATGTCTCCATCAATACATGGCCAGTGCTACAGCCTTCACCAGCACTGCAGGTCACTCAAGGACCTGGCCCCTGGCTCATGCTTAGGAACTACAAACCACTCAACTTCAAGGCACTCTTTGCTATAACGTTGGAAATAGGGGGAAATGACTGTATTTTCGGGGGCACTGGAAGCCTTTTTTCCACTACTGACCAAAACGACCAGCTTCAGAGAAACAATTTGTGTCTAGGAAAAAGAAAAGTTCTTATAAAGAAAAGTGAAATCTTCCAGCTTTATTTGTGTAGCATAGATAAAAGCAAACTGATTACTGATTTTTAATGTCTGTGCTCTATAGGAAAGATTTGTTCATTTCATATTTAAAATGTATCTGAGCAGAAGGGGTGTGGGAATTACTGTTAATGCTCACTTAGCATGCCCATGCTTTCTTCCTAACTGAAGAAATGAAAATGTGCTATCTATGGCTTTTCATTCTATGTGAATGAACTGGTAATTCTAATAACTCTCTTTAAATATATTCAGCCTCCTCTCCAGAAAAAGCAAGTTAAGCTAGCTAAATACTGCAGGTAGCAGAACATGCTAGATGAGACTCTAGGGTTCAGAATGCAGTTTGAGAGTTAACCATGCACCAGGTGTGGAAGGGAGGATTAGAGAGGAGGAAGAAGGGTGGGGAGAGGCAGGGCAGAAGAAAAAGAAGGTGTTAGGACAAATTATAAGAGTCACCACATTAGAGAATTGAAACCCATTTTCACTACAGAGCCGTAAACAGTTCTGTTAGTATTTTGACTACCCAGATAGGAGGTCTTGCAATTCTGGGCATTTAAGCTTCATCTCTGTCTTCCCAAGAATCCAATTGCTTTGATACCCACATAAAACTGTCCAATAAATAAAGTATTACTGCTAACTTCCTTTAACATATTGCCTTTTTCAAGGTTGCCCAGCTATAGCTATGCCTTCTTTTTTTTTTTTTTTTTTTTTTTTTTTTTTTTTTGATCTATCATCTTTTTTTTTTTTCTTTTAGTAATTTTATTAAATTATAAAAAGTTTCCATTTACGCCCCTCCTCCCAACGCCCTCCCACTCCCCCCCTCCCTCTCCTCCTCCCTCTTTGTCCCCAAGGGAAGTCAGGGTCTCCTGCCCTGTGGGAAGTCCAAGTTCCTCCCCCCTCACTCCAGGTCCAGGAAGGTGAGCATCCAAACAGACTGGATCCCAAAAATCCAGTATATGCAGAGGAAACCAGTCCCAGTGTCATTGTCAATGGCTTCTCGGAAAGACTGCAGGCCAGCCTCTTAATGCTACTTCTCAAGTGAAATAGTGGTTTGGTGCCTCTTTCCCTCCCTCAGCTTCTGCTTACAGGGTCCGTCACGGTCTTGATATTTCCTGGATAACAATGGTGCCCTCCATGAGGCACACAGCAATGGAGATCTACTGGAAGATGCATCCCAATCTGGTGTTAGGGAATCATGAATAAACAGAGCTAAGAGGTTTTACTACTGAGTAGGCAATTTGCAATGGCAACTCTACTCACATAAACTATGTTGGGCAGCATTGTAGAGAGAAAGAAGGGAGGTTGATAGGGTAGCTTTTTTAATCTGGAAGTTGTAGGGGTGAAGAAAGGCAGCCATAAAGCGAATCCTACTCTTTACTAACCACTTTGAAATATGTTTCCCAGCCAAGTGACAATACACTTAGATACTGGCTTGAATTATCCAGATGCTGTTCTGTTTTGTTTTATCTTGCTTGACTACCCTATCACACACCGTTTGACTGTTTCGACCTCTGCCTAGCATCATTGCTTTAGTCTCTCATAATTTCTAACTAAATTTCTCTGACCACATTCCTTTTATTTCTGAGACAATAAGATAAAATATTTGGAATTTTTAAAAATAAAAAATAATGTAAGAGCCACCTATACTCAGTGTAAAATTGGTGTTCTGAACTTGTATTCTGTGACTTTCTCTGGGTAAAAACTACAATAAATAAGAAATATGTAAGTAAATTATTTTCTGAAAAAGTTGAAGATTAAAAACAAAACTCAATTCTTATTTCAGTATAAAAGTAAAACTAAAATATACATTGAATATAATTTCAATGCCTGTCTCAGTCTCAGTTTCTGGAGTAGGATATCCTTGACATATACTCTTCTAGCCTACTTTTATGCTTTTATAGAAACATATCAAAATAAAATAGTATGCTTTTGTAGGTGATTCTGAATATAAATGTACTGTGTGAGTACATTAATTTACAGCTTGCTTTGTTATTGGACAATTTTCCTTCAAACATGTGAACTTTTGTGAAGAACATTACCAGGTATAGATTTTGTTGCAATTTTAAATGAAATCCTTTTTCTATTCCATTTCATATTTGGGTTCTTGTCAGGGCATAAGAAATTGGATGATTTTGCTATACTGATCTGCTATCTAACAGCCTTGCTGTACAAGTTCATTACTTCGAAGAAGGCACGTCTTCTCTACTTTCTTATGCCCTCCAGAGGACCCAGATGCCGTGTGTCATCGGTATTCTTGAAGACTGGATCATTTTAACAGGGTTCTGAGACTAACAGAATTCCAGCACAGAGAGACTGTGATGCCCCATGAGGTTCTTGATAATGGGAACTGGCCTGTCATGCTCTGCTGATTTATAGCTCAGTCAGACACTACACTCACTTGGTGGCTGCCTCTCCTCCTATATGCCCACAAGATAATTGCACTGGTTTTCTTTCTATGGTTCTTTTTTTTTTTTTAATGTCACAGCACTAAGTTAAAGTACCAATCACTTTTCTAAGATCAAAAGTCATGCTTAATTCTCCTAGACCAAGCAGCAGTAGGGATTGACAAAAGCAAGCCTCATAGAGTGAACCTGCACTAGATTCTGTGGAAGAGAATCACTGCAAACCAAAGGGTTGAAAGTAGAGACGTGGGCCAGGCGGTGGAGGCACATACCTTTAATCCCAGCACTTGGGAGGCAAAGGCGGGCGGATCTCTGTGAGTTCGAGGTCAGCCTGGTCTACAGAGCGAGTTCCAAGACAGGCTCCAAAACTACAGAGAAACCCTGTCTCAAAAAACAAAAAACAAAAGAAAGAAAAGTAAAAGCATTGTCTTACCAATATTCCTTAGATAGCAATAAGCAAAAGTAAACATGAATCCAAAATGAAATAGTTCCTACTGAGAATAAATAATATCCCATATGTCAGTGATGCTTTCTAAAGCTCTCAGTGAAAACTGTTTTGATTTGCAGGTTTTCAAACAGGTCCTAATCTTCATTCGCACGCCAGCAAAAAGGGCACTGGACTTTTATTGCAAGTACCTATATAAGGTAAGATCACAGCATAATCTTTCTGCCCACTGCCATTAATTAATCACTGATTGGCCTGAGTTAATGCAATGGGCAAATCAGTGACAGTCATTCAAGGCCTTGCAATGCATAAAATTAATCAATTAGCTCTTCCTTTACTCTATCCTCAGCTTCTATGTGAATAGAACCTCTCACAGAAAACTTGTCTGCTTTTTTCTTTCTTTCTCTCTCTCACCTCTCCCCTTTCCTTCTCTTTTTAACCAATCCATCCATCCCTTCAGAGTAGTTCAGGCAAACTCAAAGAATAGTAGCAGAAACACCATTTTCCACATCAAGACAGTCTGGAAAATTGTTCCAATGGCCACCATGGACCCACTCCAGCCATCGCCTCCCAGCTAGGTTTAGCACTTACCATAGCTCTGTTCAACCGAATAGAGATCCATTTACTACAAATGCCTTAAGGGAAAATTAAGGCACAGTAAAGTTGGGCTGCTCTAAACTTTCAAAAGTACCAAAGCCATGCTGAGCTCAGGATTCCTCAGTATTTATTCTATATTGCCTATTTTATCTATTACTGTGCAAACAAATCTACATATATTAAGTTAAAATTTTACATTTTCAAAATGACATGACAATGATCCAAAAAACATTATCATTTTTCAACTATATAAAATACCATCATAGAAAAAATAGAAAGAAAAAATGTAGACTATCTATAGACTATTAGTCCAGAAACAGGTGGTTTTTTTTTCCCTTACCTGATTTTGAAGTGTCAAATTAGCAATGACTAAACTGGCTCTCTCACTCTTGCTGACTGAAATAGAGGAAGTCCATGAGGTCTCTAAGATTAGTGATATTAACAGTCTGAATATATCTTAGTGTTGGATTAAAACACTAAGTCCTGCAGTTACAATTTTTTGATTTTATTCTCACAAAAAAAAAAGCCCAGGTTGGAAATTGAGCTCCAAATGCTGGAACATTGCCTGTGCATGTACACAAATTTCAAAGGTTCAAAAACAGATGACGACAGAAACTACAGAAAAACTGCATTTTTGTGGTTATTAATTGTGTTTTCTTACTAGATGTAATGTGACAAAAAAATCATAACTCATTCTAGACTCTGCAGCATGGATCCTTCCACATAGATGGCAGAATGACATGCTATAAGTCAAGCACAAATGTCATTTGCCAAGATCTTGGTCACAGTATACTGTGTATTCCAATCAACAAAAAAATAGCACTCACAAAGGAAATAATTTCCATGGATCATGGAAGAGAGAGGATAAATAAATTCCTAAAAGCATTTTCTTTTAGAAAAGTTAGGTATTGTTTTGAGAGTGATAAATAGTGTCTAATGATATTGTTATCCATTTGAGAAAGCCTGGGATCTCTGACAACCCAGACTAGCCTATTTGGTGAGGAAAATGAAGTAGAAGTCTTCAAAATTGATATCCAAGCCTGGCAGTGGTGTGGCGTGACTTTTGTCCCAACTCTCAGGAAGCAAAGGCAGGTGGATCTCTGAGTTTGAGATCAGCCTGTTGTACAGAGTTCCAGACCAGCCAGGGCCTTTCTTGAAAACAACAACAAAATGATATCTGGCGCTATCCTCTAGCCTCCACACATACACAAAATCAACCTTACTTCCACAAACTTAGTCACCAAACAAAATATTCTTCCATTAATTTTTTCAGAATAGTTGGGAATCAAAATTATCTACTTTGCCATACATAAATCCTTAAAAAAAACATTTAAGTACATGAAAATTCAATTAATTTAGTTTCAAGAATGATGTTGAAATAGATCATGAATAGGAGAGAAGAATAAATAATGTCCCTTAATGGGAAATCTTGGTTTAGTTGTAAAGTGTTCTTAAGAATGAAAAGAGGGAATAAGTCTTATAAGTACATCATTACAATAATTCAAATAAAAAGATTTAATCATAGGAATAAAAGATTAAGCAAGTAATTTCCTTTTTTTCCATGATTAGAGGTTTAAAGTGTTTTAATCATTACCCTTAGTCTTCTATATACTTTTTCATATTCATCCTATTACCAAAATGTAATAATGAGAGAAAAGAAAAGAAAAGAAAAGAAAAGCATGAATTGAGTGTTCTGCTTCTCCAAGAGAGAGTGTTGGCTGTCAGATCCATTCTGCCACATGTCAAAGAACGAGCTGGAAGGTACTTAGAGTGTTCTGCTGTGGTTGGGGTGGTAAGCAACATAGGGGAAATGTGACAGCTCCATGCCAAGGGAACACATCGCAGTGACAGGTTGTCATGACACAAAACTGGGTAGATAAAAGATGGCAGAGAAGTCAAGCCACCCTACAGTTCTGTGTGAGGATCTTCATGTCAGTGGCAATCAGCTCCTTGTTGCCCGGGCATGATCAGGGGAGCATGCAGTTCCGAATGAGGAGGTCGGAAAGTGATACAATGGACAGATCTCAGAGGGCAAACAGATCACCCATTAATTAAATCTTCTAACTTTCTTTTGACAAACTACTCATTGGTAGTTCAAATCAGAAATAAACAACAATATTGCAGAGGAGGATGTAGAGAGTACCAGTAGCTTCCAGAATATCTCTATCCCTTGGATTTTCTCAAGCAGATAATATTGGGAAGCTACAGTCAGGGACGTCTCAAGAATAGAGCAACTCCTTGTTGTGAGGCAAAAAGGAAGCCTAAAATACTGTAGAACCTGGCTTGGTCATTATTTTATAAACAATAGAAAGAAACTTAATGAAAAAGGCATTTGTATCACCAAAGTAAACTGATCGGGGATAGATTTGAGGATTTCTAGATTTTTCAAGCAAGTGTCCTTACTTGAAAGGATAATTGCCCACCTCTGTGCCAGCTGGCAGAAATGCCCTGTATTTGAGACGGCATATAAATATCCAGCAAACTTTCACATTCTGGACATACAGTTACCCAAATACAGAGGCAAATATTTGTCAGGATGTACCAATTGTTTCTGATCACTTCTCTTTTGACATTTTATTAAAATTGTTTTCCTTTTATGTACTTCAGGCTGTTGCTGGCAAAAGCAAAATCCTTGCGCTGATGGATATAGACCAAAGGTAACAGGGGAGGTTTTTTTTGACAGAATGTTTTGACAATCCTATGCAATGCAGCATTTTGGAAACTGAGTCAATAGCCTTCTTAGTCCTTGAAAGTTGTTTTCTTTGTTTTGCCTTACTTAGTTTCAAAATAAAAGAGAAGTAATACAAGCACTTTAGGAAAAGGGGAAAGAGAAACATATTATGGGAATACTATTTAATTGAAAAGGGAATCATTGCTTTTAATGTATACTCTTTACATATTCTATGAGAGCTTAAATGCCATGGCAAGAGAATGCAAACTTTTGTTAATATGCATTGGAACTCTGCCTTGCCAACTGCATTAATTGTAATTAACTCACAGAGTGACAACTGCATACTG